>NC_066575.1:8617431-8714931 GCF_024679095.1 Eriocheir sinensis | reverse complement strand
CTCTCCCCTCACTCTCTCTTCTTCTCTCTTACCCTTCACCCCCTTCCGAAGAGGAGGAGGAGGAGGAGGAGGAGGAGGAGGAAGATCTTTGCTTGCACGGATTTTCACTTTTTCCTTCCACTTCCTCTTCCAATAAACCTCCACTCCTCCTCCAATTACAGAAAGGACATTGCTGTACTGGAAAGGATTCAACGACGCGCCACAAAGATGATTCCAACCTTCAGGGCTCAACCGTACGAGGAACGACTCAAGCGACTCAATCTCTTTACATTGGAGAAAAGACGCCTACGAGGGGATATGATTCAAGTCTTCAAGTATCTAAAAAAGCTCAATAACGTCGATTACTCCAAATTCTTTGAACTGCAAACCAACTCAAGAACTAGAAATAACGGTTTACCCATTCAGTCGAGTCGATGTAACACAGACATTGGAAGGAGTTTCTTTTCAAACCGAGTCATCCGCCACTGGAACAATCTTCCCTCAGAAGTAGTGAATGCGAATACCATCAACTCCTTCAAATATAGAATCGACCGTCATTTCGCTGCGTCGGGAGTAAACTGAATAACGAGGGGCTTCCATCTGCTCCTCAATATCGAGGTGCTTTCATCTGCTCACCAAGCCCCAAGTGGCGATCGAGCAGATTAAATCACCCAAGCGGGCGATCTCGTAATGAGCCAATAGGCTTTCTGTTGCCTGCATTTCCATGTTTCCATGTTTCCATGTTTTCTTATATCTCTTTCTTCTTCTCCTCCTCCTCCATTTCATCTCCCTCTTCCTCTTCTGCTATCTACTCTCTTCTCCCTTTCTCTCTCTTTCTCTCTCTTTCTATGAGAGAGGAAATAGAGGAAAGAAGGGAGGAGAAGGGAGAAAAGAGGGAGAGAAAATTAAGGAGACTAAGAGGGGAAGGGGAGGAGAAAGTGAAGGAAGGAAAGGGGAAAAATTAAAAAGGGAAAGAGTAGGAGAAATTGGAAGAGGAAAAGGAGGAGAAAATGGAAGAGAGAAAAGAGAAGAAAAACTGAGAAGAAGGAGAGATAGGAGGAAAAAGGGAGAGAAAATAAAGGAGACTAAGAGGGGAAAGGGAGGAGAAAGTGAAAGAAAGAAAGGGGAGAAATTAAAGAGGGAAAGAGGAGGAGAAATTGGAAGAGGGAAAGGAGGGGAAAATGGGAGAGAGAGAAGAGAAGAAAAACTGAGAGAGAGGGGAAGGAAAGAAGAAAGAAATGGGTTGGAGAAAGGAAATCCATCCACCTCTCTTCCACCTCCGCCTGTCCTTCCCTTCCCCTATCTACACATCCTGCCCCCCTTCTTCCCCCTAGCAACTTCCCTTCCTCTAATTCCAGCTCCACTCAGCCCCCATCTCCTGTCCGTCCCTTCCCCTTCCTGTCCCTTCCTCCCTTTTTTCCTTTTTATTTTTTATTTTTTATACAGCTAAGGAGACAGCACAAGGGCACACAAAAAGGGAACAATATAAAAAAAACCCGCTACTCGCTGGTTGTTCTTCCCCTTCTCCTATTTATTTTTCTTTCTTCTTTCCTTCCCCTCTCTCATTTTTTCCTCTCTTCTCTCTCTTTCATTTTCTCCTTCCTTTTCCTCTTCCAATTTCTCCTCCTCTTCCCCTCTTTACTTTTTCCCCGTTCCTTCCTTCCTTTCTCCTCCCCTTCCCCTTTTAGTTTCCTTTATTTTCTCTCCCTCTTTTCTCCTCTCTCTCCTTTTCCTCCCTTCTTTCCTCCATTTCCTCTCTTTTCCACTTCACCAGCCAACCACTCACACCTGTCTTGTTAATCTCTCTCTCTCTCTCTCTCTCTCTCTCTCTCTCTCTCTCTCTCTCTCTCTCTCTCTCTCTCTCTCTCTCTCTCTCTCTCTCTCTCTCTCTCTCTCTCTCTCTCTCTCTCTCTCTCTCTCTCTCTCTCTCTCTCTCTCTCTCTCTCTCTCACGCAGTCTGACCAATAATCCCGCCTTCATCTGTCTCTGTTTTCATTTCCTCCTCCTCCTCCTCCTCCTCCTCCTCCTCCTCCTCCTTCTCCCCGCTTAAAAGTCAATCCCTTCTCCATCCCTCAACTCTTCCTCCCTCTCTCCCTCCATCCTTCCCTCCTTTCCTCCGTCTCTTTTTCTCTCACTTTTAATCCTCCTACCTCTTTTTATTTAGTCTCCCTCCATTTTTTCCTTTTCTCCACCTCCCCCTCCTCTCCCTTTCTCTCTTCCCCTCCCTTGCTTTCTTCCTCTTTCCCACCCACCCAGTTCACACTCCAGAACTTCCTTTTCTTCAGTTATTTTCTCCTTTCTTTCTCTCATTCTTCCACTTTTCCTCTTCTTTCATCTCCTTTGTTTCTTTCCCTCCTCTTCTTCCATTCTATTCTTCAGTCTCCTCTTCCTCCTCCTCTTTCTTCTCTAACTTCCTTCTCCTCCTCCTCTTCCTCCTTCTCGTCCTTCTTCTCCTCCTCTTAATTCTTTTCATTAACTCCTTCAGCTTTCCAATATATCTTCCTTCCTTCCTTCCTTCTTTTTCGTCTTTTTGTCTCCCTATCTTCCTATTCATCCTTCTTTATCTATCTACCTATCTATCTATCTATCTATCTATCTATCTATCTATATCCATGAATTTCTCCTCCTATATAAATTCCTTTCCCGTCCGCTGATGAATTTCTCCTCCTATATAAATTCCTTTCCTGTCCGCTGTGAAAGAGTTCCGCCTCGTCGCTCCCGGCAATGCATCTCGCTCGAATTTTTTTTATGGTTTTCTCTTTTATTGGTTGCATGGAATCCGGCTTTTGTTTGGGAAGCGAGAGAAAAGAAAAAAAAAGCAACCAATAAAACAACAATAGAAAATAAAATAAAAAACACCTCAGTATTTAATAGAGTAAAAAGGCATGTTTTGCTGAACGAGAGGAGGTTGGGAAAAAGGAAACCATTAGATAGATAGATAGATAGATAGATAGAGATAGATAGATAGATAGATAGAGAGAGAGAGAGAGAGAGAGAGAGAGAGAGAGAGAGAGAGAGAGAGAGAGAGAGAGAGAGAGAGAGAGAGAGAGAGAGAGAGAGACGGGGGTGCTACGTCATAAAGAAGAAAAGAAAGAAGGAAAGAAAGAGAAAAGAAAGAAAAATTAAAGAAAATCATAAGGAAGAAAGTAATAACGTAAAGAGAGAGAGAGAGAGAGAGAAAGTTGATTAAGGCGCCGTCGTGATTGGCGTGTCTTGATTTGCTGATTGATTGATTGTTTTTTGTTTGTCTTTGTTGTTGTTGTTGTTGTTGTTGTTGTTGTTGTTGTTGTTGTGATATGATTGGTGGCGAAGTCCCTGTTGTTGTTATTATCATTTTTATTATTATTGTTTTTGTTATTTTTGTCGTCGGTGGCTGTTTTCCGTCTTGGTTTCTTCCCATCAATTTCTCCTCGTCTTTCTCTTCCAATTTCTCCTCCTTTTCCCTCTTCACTCTCTTCTCCCTTTCCCTCTTCACTTTCTCCTCCCCTTCTTCACTTTCTCCTTCTCTGTTCCTCTTCATCTTTCATCTGTTTTCTCCTCCTCGTTGGGTGGCTGACATGATATATTGAGATGAAAAAAATGGGATGCTGGGGTGAGGAGGGATGACCAACAGGCTTATCCAACACTCCATAAATCTATCTAGCTTCTCCACACGCCTATACAAACCTCTTACATCTTCCCGAGCCTTGACATACCAATAAGTTAGCTAATCTTCCCACAAACCACGTAAGCCCTCATGCCGTTGTCCAGCCTCCCATAAATAACTCTAGCCTTCCCATATATCTAAAAGGCCTCTATAAATATATCTAGTGTCCTATAAATCTGTCTACCTTTCAGTGTATCAGTCTAGCATCCCATGAATTTATCTACTCTCTCTCTCTCTCTCTCTCTCTCTCTCTCTCTCTCTCTCTCTCTCTCTCTCTCTCTCTCTCTCTCTCTCTCTCTCTCTCTCTCTCTCTCTCTCTCTCTCTTCCTTTCCCTTCCTTCCTTCAAGATCACACAACCTATCCCTCCCTCTTTCCTTCCTCCCTTTCTCTCTTCCTTTCCCTTCCTTCCGTCAAGAGCACACACAACCCTCACTTCCTCCTGTATACCCTTCCTCTCGTTCTTCCTCTCTCCTTCTCCCTCCCTTCGTTTCTTTCCCTCCAAGACAATACAGAATCTTCCTTCTCTTCTTCCCTACAAGATCACACATAGCTCCTCTCTCTCTCTGTCCCCGCTTCCTTCCTTTCCCCCTCCCTCCTTCCCTTCTCACTCCCTCCCTACCCTGCGCCGCGGTATTGGAACAAAACGCTCATCACCCCCAAGAAAAAGTGAGGCACCCCATCCCGCCGAGGCCTGGCTGTCGGGGCCCCGGGGATCACAGGGTGGTGGGAGCGACACTAGGGAAAGGGAAGTGATAGGGAGGAGGCCATAGGGAAGATAAATTTTCGGGGTCACACCAGGGAAGGGGCAGGCATAGAGGGCTGGGTGTGGGGATGAGGTACCATCAGGGGTCACAGTGAAGGGGGAGGAACACGAGGGAAGGGGAATTCATAGGAGGGAGGACGTTTCACAGGGGGGGGTAATATCATAGGCGGGAGGGCGTTAGGGAGGACGATTCACAGGGGAAGGAGGATCAGGGGGGTGGATATCATAGGAGGGAGGGTGTTAGGGAGGACGTTACACAGGGGGAGGGGATCAGGGGAGGGGAGATCATAGGAGGGAGGGCGTTAGGGAGGGAGTTGCACAGGGGGAGGGGAAATCATAGGGAAGGGTGCCGTTTGAAGGGGGGCTCACTGGAGGATCACGAAGGGAAGGGGAAATCGCAGTGTGGAAGAATGTAGGGAGAGGAATTCACAGGGGTGATCACAAAGGGGTAGGCGCCAAAGAAGGGGGGAAAGCATGGGGGAATGTAGGAAAGAGGAATCACGGGGGGACAAAGGGGAGAAGAGCACCAGGGAAGGGATAGTAAGGAGGATTCACAAGGGGATCATTTAGGGAGGGGGGGAGGCAAGGAAGGGGGAAGCATAGGTGAGGGAGGAATGAAGGGGAAGAACTGGAGGGAGGGGGATTCACAGGGGTATCATTTAAGAAGGGGAAAGGGAACGAGGAAGCATAGGGAGAGGGGAAGAAAGGGGAAGAACTGTAAGGACATGGGGAGGGAGGGGGGCACCAGAGGAAGGGAATTCATGTGAGGGGTGGGAGGGGGGCTTAAAGAAGGGGCATTCACAAGGGAGGGATTTTTACCGGGGGGCGTAGGGGGGCATTTGATCGTCGGATACACCATATTGCAGCCTCCGCCTCAGCCCGCCTTTCCCTCGTCAGGTTTTTCATATCCTCGCGGACTTGAGGAACAGGAAGGATTTTTGTTATTTTCTCGTGATTTCAAGACCGTTCCAGGGAGTCGGGTTTCGCTCTTGTCTGGTGGGGAAGGACATGGCAGGGAAGGGACTGACAGGGCCTTTATGTGTTTAGATGTTCATTTTGATGTCGTTATGCCCCTTACAAGACACCACTGGACGCTGCACTTCCTCAGGTGATTTCAAGACCGTTTCAAAGAGTCGGGTTTCGCTCTCGTCTGGTGGGGAAGGACATGGCAGGGAAGGGACTGCCGGGGTCGTTACGTGCTTAGATGTACTTTTTGATGTTTTTATGGCCCTTACAAGACACCACCGAACGCTGCACTTAAACAGACTTGAATAGGATAGGTTAGGTAAGGCAAGGAGAGGTCAAGCTAGGTTAGATAAGGCTAGGTCAGTCAGGTTGGGTCATGCTATGTTTGGGCAGGTTGGGTCACACTAGATTAGGGTAGATTAGGTCAGGCTAAGTTAGGTCAGGTTAGGACACGATAGGTTAGGGCAAGTCAGGTTGGGTCAGGATTTGTTCGGGCAGGTGAAGTCAGGGTGGATTAGGTTAGGTAAGGTCAGGCTTGGTCAGGTTAAATTAGGGTAACCTTGGTTTGGTTAGGGTGTGATGGCTTACGTTAGGTGCTGTTTTGTTTGGCTGGATTAGGGTAAGCTTGGATTGGTTAGACTAGGTTAGGGTAGGTTAGGTAAGGCTTGGTTGGACTAGATTAAGATCAGCTTGGGGTGGTTAAGCTGAGGTGCGCTGCGATAGGTCAGGATTGGTGAGGCTACGTTCGGGCTTGGTTTGGGAAGTTTGGGTAGGTTACGTCAGGTCAGGCTAGGTTAGACTATATTCTGGATACCCTTCAACGCAAACGACACATATTACATTGCGACCTAACCCGTCTGCTGCGATTGGCATGAATTTGGCTTTCACTGGTAGCCTGGTAACATATACTCCTAGTTCTTTCTCTGCCTCTGTGATGGATAGTGGAGTGTTTCCCATGTGGTATTGGTATGCTGGATATCCCCTCCCAAGGCGCATGACTTTATATTTTTTCTTTATTGAATTGTAGCAGCCACTTTTTGTTCCATTCCTGTAGCTTGGTGAGGTCTTCTTGTAGGAAATCCGCAGTCAATGGGTTAAACAAATTCTCAGAGAACAATCAATACTCTTGTCTCAGTCCTTGTTGTTGAGTAATCTGATGAAGTAGCGACCCAGAGAGTATTGTATCGCTAGCTTGTACGTGATCCGCCGAGCACTTCGTTGAGTCAAGCGTTGAGCCACTCTCTAAGGCGGACCAGAACTCTGAAAACCACTCCACCTTCGCGTAAATCCCTTTCAATTTGTCATCCTCCCCCTACTCGTCCTTTCAAGCCACTCTTCAACTATGTGTAAAGCCGATTCAATTTGTTCCTCCCTCCATCCCCCCTTCTCCTTCCTCCTCTTCTTCTTGTTGTTGTTTTTCTTGGTATTGTTGTTCTTGATCTTGCTCTTCATCTACTTCTTCTCTCACCTCTACCTCCTCCTCCTCCTCATCTTCCTCCTCCTCCTCTTGCATCTTCCTCCTCGTCCTCCTCCTCCTCCACTCACTAATCTTCTTCTCTTCTTCCTTCTTTTCCTTCTTGCTTTCATCGTATTAATATCTCTTTCCTTGCCTCTGTCCTTTCTTTCTTTCTGGCGATTTCTTCCTTATTCTTTCTCCGTACCGCCTTTTCTTTTCTTTCCTTTGTTCTTCCTTCCTTCTTTCCCCTTCGGCCTTCATTTTCTCCATTTTTCCTTCCTTCCTCCCTGGTGAAATATCTTTTTTTCCTTCTTTCCCTTCTGCCGTCTGTTCTTATTTCCTTTCTCTCTTTCCTCTCTAATTCCTTTCCGTCCTCCTTCGTCATTTGAAACCTTGACTTGTTTGCTTCGGTCTTGTCTCGTTTTGTTCGGTCTGTCTAGGTCTTGTCTGCCTCATTTTCCTCTCCAGTGCGTCATTTTCCTCTCCTCATCTACCTCTCAAAATCTCATCTTCCTCCTTCTCTTCTTCCTCCTCTTCCACTTTTTTGCTGTCTTCCGCCTCTCTTCCACTTTTTCATCATCTCACTGCCTCATATTTCTCCTCATTGCTTCCTCCTCCTCCTCCTTCATCTTCTTCCCCTTTCCCTCATCTTCCTTCCTTCCTCCTCATTTTCCTCACCTAGTATATCACATTTTTTCCCTTTCCTCTTTTCTTCTCCTTTTCCTCTGCTTCCCTTTTCCTTTCTCCCAGTTTCTCTTCTTTGATTCTTTTGACTCTCTCTCTCTCTCTCTCTCTCTCTCTCTCTCTCTCTCTCTCTCTCTCTCTCTCTCTCTCTCTCTCTCTCTCTCTCTCTCTCTCTCTCTCTCTCTCTCTCTCTCTCTCAATAGGCTTAATACTTGTCTAATCCCTCACTTTGCATAGTCTTCCTTCCAACTCTCACCTAAATCCCTCTCACGCTTCCTCCTCCTCTTCCCTCCCTTCCTTCTCTCCATCCCTTTCCTCCACGCCTCCTTCATTAGCTCCTTCCTTTTCACGCATCTCATCTCCCTTCCACTTCCATCTTTCTTTCCTCCACTTTCCTTTCCTTTCCTCTCCTTTCCTTTCTTTTCCTTTCCTCTGTTTTCCTTCCCTTTCTTTGCCTCTCCTCTACTCTCCTTTCCTTTCCTTTCATTTCCTCTCGTTTCCCTTCCTTTCCTTTCCTTTCCTTTCCTCTCCTGTCCTTTCCTTTTCTCTTTCACCCCTTGTAGTATTTCCTCCTTGTGACATAAAAATGGAGAAAGAAAAGAAGAAAAGGGAGAAAAGTAAGGAGATGAAGGAATAGAAAGCAATAGGAGAAAAGAGTCAGAAGTAGAGGCAGAAGTAGGAAGCAGAAAAAAGAGAAGAAGATGTAGAAAGAAAGAAAGCAATAAGAAAGGAGAATGGATAAATGAGGAAGAGAAAAAAGAAAGAAAGAGAGAAAGATTGAGAAACATGAAGGGAAGAAAGAGAGAGGAAGAGAGAGAGAAAAAAAGAGGAGCAATAAGAGTAGGGGAATGAGATGAGGAATGCATCGTAATTGGAGGAGGAGGAGGAGGAGGAGTAGGAGGAGGAGGAGGAGGAGGAAGGAGTGAGGCTGAGGATGAGAATGAGAACGCAAGAAAAAAAAGAAAATAATAAAGAAATAAGTAAAAGAAGAAAACAAGAGAGGAAGATGAGGAAGAAGGAGAGAGGATGAGAATGAAAATGCCAGAAAAAAGTTAAATAATAAAGAAATAATTAAAAGAGGAAAACAAGAGAGGAAGATGAGGAAGAAGGAGAGAGGATGAAGATGAAAATGCAAGAAAAAAAGGAAAAATAATAAATAAATAAAAAAAAGGAAAATAAGGAGAAAGAAAATAATGATGATAAGACAACAGGAAAACTAAAAATGATAGGTAATAGAACTAGTAAATAAGTAAAGATTAAATAGGAAATAATCGATAAAGCAGCAAAAATGAGGGAAAAAAGAATAATTATGGAAACTTAAAAAAAATAAAAGGTTGAGAGAGAGAGAGGAAGGGAACGGCAGAGTGGGAAAAAATTAGGAAGGAAGGAAGGAAGAAAAGAGAGAGGGAAAAAAAAGTTGTAAGTTGATTAAGTGAACTTATTAAGTGGTGGAAGGAATACGAGGGAGGGAAATTAAGGAAGGAAGGAAGAGAGGGAGGGAGGGAGGGAGGGAAGAAAGGCAAAAAAAAAGAAAAGAAGGAAGGAAGGAAGGGAGGGAGGGAGGGAGGGAGGGAAGAAAGGCAAAAAAAAAAGAAAGAAAGGAAGGAAGGAAGGAAGGAAGGAAGGAAGATGAGTAAAAAATAAAGGAGGGAAATAAAGAAGGAAGGAAGGAATGAAGAAATGAATAAAGGAAGGAAAAAAGAAGAAAGGAAGGAAGCGAGGAGAGAAGGAAGGAACCACTGATCGAAAATGACAAAAGAAAGACAAAATGGAAGAAAGAATGGATAGATAAGGAAAGAGAATAGGAAAACAGGGTGGAAAACAAAAGAAAGGAAGTAAGAGAAAAATATAAGAAAAATAAAGGATAGAAAAAGCAAGGCAGGGAGGAGAGATTCAAACAGAACAAACTGAATAAGGAACGAAAATATTAAATGTAAAATTGTAAGAAGAAAAGGAGGTGGGAAGGAAGAAAGAAAAATAGTTAACAAAGCAGAGGGAAGGGAAGGGAGGTCGAAAGAAAGGCAAGAGAAAGGAGAGAGAGGGAATAGAAACGAAGAGAGAAAATAGATTAAGGATGAAGCAATATGCAATAAAGAGATGAAGAAAAAAAAGAAGAAAAAAACTTAAGAGTGTGCTCGTGTGGAATGTAGGAAGGGGAAGGAAGCAGTTAATAGGAAATAAAAAAAAAAGAATATTGGAAGGGAGGGAACACAGCAAGACGTGATAATAAAGAAAGGGAAAAAGAAAGAAAGAAAATAGAAAGATAAATGAATGCGTGAGAGAGAGAGAGAGAGAGAGAGAGAGAATCAACAGGTTAACAAGAAATAACCATCCAATAAACGTCATTTAACTCTCTCTCTCTCTCTCTCTCTCTCTCTCTCTCTCTCTCTCTCTCTCTCTCTCTCTCTCTCCTTAATTACCTCAAGCGGATTTGGACTGAACGCTTACTACCACACACACACACACACACACACACAGAAAAAAACGTTATTCCGCTGAAATGGAAAATGTTTATTGCTCTCACTGAAAAAAAACAACAACTCACCAACACATCATTTCATACTTATTATTGTCACGTACACACATAGACGTGACACGGAAGAGCAGCACGTTCATGGGAAATGCGCAAGAATTATTGGTACGCGAGGATGGTGCTGGAGAATAGGAAAATACATACACATACACAAACAGGGAACAGTATACACGATGATGGTGGAAAATACGTACACTCACACACACGAAAAAATGGCGTAACAATAAGCATAAAGAGCCCTATTGAGACAGTGAAAGGAAAAAAGGATGGAAGGAAGGAAAATTATGGAAGAAAGACATAATGGTAGAAAGGATGGGAAAAGGAAGGGTAGAAGGCAGGAAGGAAAATTGGAAAAGAAGAAGGAAGGGGAAAAGTGATAGTGTGCATAGCTATAAATGAAGACGAACAAATAAAATGCGTCCCACTGTTACAGATTAGCGTTTGGGAAGCTATATAAGAGTCAAGAAAAGAGGGTACTATAAGCAGTTGAGAGGGACCACTATTTTGAGCGTGAAGAACGTTGACACTAAAAATAAAAGTAAAAACATAAGAAAATAGAAAAGCGTCACAGCAGAACAGATTAGGGTTGGGGAACGCTATATTTAGGCCAAGGGAGGGCGATACCAGAAGCAGTTGAGAAAGACCACTATTTTGAGTGTGGAGAAAGATCATAATCTCTAAAAAATATAAATGAAAACATAAATAAATATAAAAGCGTCGCACTAGCACATATTATGGTTGAAGAACGCTATATTTAGGCCAAGGAAGGGCGATACCATAAGCAGTTGAGAAAGACTCCTATTTTCACTGTGGAGAAAGGTGACAGTCTCTAAAAAAATATAAATGAAAACTAATAAATTCAAAAGCGTTGCACCAGCACAGATTAGAGTTAGGGGACGCTGTATTTAGGGCAAGAGAGGGCGATACCTTAATCATTTGCGAAAGACTCCTATTTTGGGTGTGGAGAACGGTGATAGTCTCTAAAGATATACGTAGAAACATGAATAAATAATAAGCGTCGCAGCAGCACAGATTAGGGTTAGGGAACGCTGTATTTAGGCCAAGAGAGGGCGGTACCATAAGCAGATCCCTCAGCGTTAGCCCACTGCATTGTGTTGGAGGGAAGAACAACTTAAAAAAAATTCATCTTTCAAAAAATCACGCGAGCAGGTACAGATTAAGTCCTCTCCGAAAAATATAAACAAGTAAATTTTATAAGGACGCTCTTGGCCCATACAGGTTAAGTTAAAAAAGGCATAAAGTAAACAGAATGAGGACGATGTGAGCCTATACAGTCCAAGGAAAAAGACGCCGTGTTGAATGGAACTTGAACTTGAGAAAAAATTACGATCGCCTTACAGAATAGGCCGAAATGCACCCTGTTGAGAAGAAATACAACTCTAGGGAAAAAGTTTGTAGAAGTTAACTCTCGCCCCCTTACCCTTTGAGAATAGGCCGAAAAACTGTTGGGACAAATACGAAAGTTTGAAGACGCTGTTGACTCTTAAGACACTGTGACACGTTATTTTTTTTTTCATAGCAAAGGAGTCAGTTCAAGGGCATAAAAAAGGAAAAATATGAAAAAAAAGCCCGCTAGATGAAAAAAATGTTCGCTAGATGAAAAAAAAGCCCGCTAGATAAAAGAAAAGCCCGCTAGATGAAAAAAATGTCCGCTAGATGAAAAAAATGTCCGCTAGATAGATAAAAAGCCCGGTAGATGAAAAAAGCCCGGTAGATGAAAAAAAAGCCCGCTAGATGGAAAAAAAGCCCGGTAGATGAAAAAAAAACCGCTAGATGAAAAAATGTCCGCTAGATGAAAAAAAAGCCCGCTAGATGAAAAAATGTCCGCTAGATAAAAAAAAATGTCCGCTAGATGAAAAAAAGCCCGCTAGATGAAAAAAATGTCCGCTAGATAAAAAAAAATGTCCGTTAGATAAAAAAAATGTCCGCTAGATGAAAAAAAGCCCGCTAGATGAAAAAAATATCCGCTAGATGAAAAAAAGCCCGCTAGATGAAAAAAATGTCCGCTAGATAAAAAAATGTCCGCTAGATGAAAAAAATGTCCGCTAGATGAAAAAAAAGCCCGCAAGATGAAAAAAAAGCTCACTTATATGTCTCGCCTCAGTGTTACAAGTTGTTTTAATTAGAATCGTACTAATGCTAATACTTATCTCAATGTTTAGGGTGATTTAAGAGTTAGTGTACTTATATCCTGTACTTACATGCGTTCTGCGACTTATACTTGCATGACGTTTGTGATTACATTGATGTTCTTAGACAAAAAAAATATATGGTGGACATATTCGTAACTTCCCCTTTGGCAGAACATAACCTACCCACTCTTTATCTCTCTCAACACCCTCCCCCCGCCCCCCACACACACATACACACTCACCCAGTCTCACTCAATCTCGTACACACACATACACGCACATACATGCATAATTATCTCTCCGTTTATCTCTTTATCTCTCAAAAAGTCTAACACCGCTCCCTCCCATACCCCCCCCCCCCCCCCTCACACACATAGATCTCCTCCGCTCACACACACCCACACAGCCCTCCCCTCACTCCCCTCCTTCCTCCCCCTCCCCCCCTCCACCACATACACCCAACAGACCTCTCCTCATGCTCTGCTAGGCTCTACGTGGTCGCTGTCCCCTGTAATTAGGCGGCACGGAAATGGTTTACTGATTCGTACAACTTTTTCGTTTTTTATTTTATAGTCTGACCATTTGCGAAACATGACAGACGGGCATCGAACGAGTTAGAGGGGAGGGGAAGGGAGGGGGTGAGGGAAAGAGAGAGAGAGAGAGAGAGAGAGAGAGAGAGAGAATTAAAATAAAGAATGTATATATGTCTGTACGAGATGGAGATAGACAAATATCGAATGATAGATAGATAGATAGAATTATAGAAAGAAGGATTGATAGATTGGTAGAGGGAAAGATAGAAAAAAGGATAGATGGATAGAAAGATAGATAGAGAGGTAGGGAGATAGAACGGATGTGTGTGTGTGTGTGTGTGTGTGTGTGTGTGTGTGTGTGTTTACAGCAAAGGAGACAGTCAAAAGCGTTAAAAAAAGAAAACAATAATGAAAAAAAAAGTCCGCTACTTACTGTGTGTGTGTGTGTGTGTGTGTGTGTGTGTGTGTGTACCTTCGAGACAGATAGATAGAGAGATTGGGAAATAGGGAGATAGAGAGTGGGCATTTATGTGTAATAATAATAATAATAATAATAATAATAATAATAATAATAATAATAATAATAATAATAATAATAATAATAATAGGGAGATAGGTAGAACGGATGTGTGTGTGTGTGTGTGTGTGTGTGTGTGTGTGTGTGTGTGTGTGTGTGTGTGTGTGTGTGTGTTTAGCTGGACTGTGTTGTTGGCTCACTAGTTTTGAGTTTGGCCTTGCTGAAAACATCCCGTGCTGCCCCAGTGGACGAGATGAACACACGCCCGGTCCACCTGTGCATTTATTTTTACCTGTGTGTTTTTAACGAGGCGATCTGTCCCCGTATGTTTTATGTATCTGTTTTATATATAGTCGTATTTTTGCCCGTGTCTTTGAGGGTTGTTCGTGTGCGAGTAATCCGTGTATGTGAGGGTTTATTCCTGCGTGATTTTGCGTCTATAGGTTAGCGTTGCCGGGGAGGATATGGTTAACGTTGAAACGAAAAGAAAAATGTAAATTGCCGTGGAAATTAATAAACAGAATACTCGCTAAAAGATCACGAAAAAACTAGACAGACATTTCAATCAGTATATATATATATATATATATATATATATATATATATATATATATATATATATATATATATATATATATATATATATATATATATATATATATATATATATATATATATATATATATATATATATATATATATATATATATATATATATATATATATATATATATATATATATATATATATATATATATATATATATATATATATATATATATATATATATATATATATATATATATATATATATATATATATATATATATATATATATCTTTGTTGATGTCATTTGTACGGGTTTTCGTTTTTGGTAGAAATGGGCAAGGTTGATAAGACCTTTTGTCTGGAAAGTTAACATAGCAGAACAATCGCCAAATGATCATTAAGAAAAATCTGTTATGAATACTGCCGTTTCAATCAGTATATAGATATCTTTGTTGGTGTTTTCGAAATCGTATGGGAAATTAAAAAGAAAGTTATCATGCAGAATACCCGCTAGAAGACCACGGCAGAGTATAAAATAGACATTTACATCAATGTATAGAAATCTTTGTTAATGTTCTCGGAATCCTAAGGAAGAGAAAATAAGTATTAGTAAATAGCATTATATAAGCATGAGTCTATAAATCAGCAGAAAATAACTTTATTTAGCATCTAGTAATCGTCGGTGGCATTCGTGAAGGGATAAATAAACTTAATATCCAGACCATTTCCCAACGACCACGAGCAGACGCCATTTATAACCAGAAACATCATAATTATTAGTATAGCCACCTACGCTGACAACACTGAAATCGTCAAGGTAATGTCCGGAACACCTCGCAGTATATATATATTTTTTTACAACAAAGGAGACATCTCAAGGCCACAAAAAAAGAAAACAATAATAAAAAAAGCCCGCTACTCGCTGCTCCTTATATATCATCTGTAACCTTCTGGAAATGGTCAAGTCAACATCTAAACTATTCGTCAAAGGACCACGAGCAGCAGACGTCACTAATAAACACAAACATTATAACCATCACCATACACACCCACTCTGACATCACTGAAATCGTCAAGGCATCGTCCGGAACACCTCGCATTCAGGTAAAAATATAGCTTAATTAGTCAGTATAAATCCTCGTTAGCCTTCTGAAAACGGTCAAGTCGGGGGCGTACGCTAATTGCCCGCCGCTGCTTCGATGTTCAAGTTCAAGTTTTTTATATATTTTAAAGGCTTTGATGGACGTGGATACTAAAGTGGACGCTTAAGTGTACGCTTCACCCCCGCAGGCTTGCAATTCCACCCATGACGCTCTACCTGCTCTTATTCTTTATCTTCCACATCCTCTCCCAAACGTCCATCCAGCAATCCTTCTTCACCTTCCACACTCATCCCCTAACGCCCTCCAGCTTTCCATCTTTACCTTCCATATCCTTCCCCATAACATCCCTCCAGCCCTTATTCTTTACCTTCCATATCCTTCCCTTAACGTTCATCCAACCCGCATTCTTTACCTTCCATATCCTTCCCATGACATCCCTCCAGCTCTCATACTTTACCCTATACAGCCCTTCCCATGACATCCATCCAGCTCACTACGTCTCCCTTCCACACCCTTCCGCTAACGTCCATCCAGAGCTCATACTTCACCCTTTACAGCCCTTCCCATGACATCCATCCAGCCCGCTTCTCTCCCTTCCACACCCTTCCGCTGACTTCCATCCAACCCGTCTAGTTTCCCCTCCCAAGCCTCCACGGTGATGTCCCTTCAGATCGCCTTTGCTTACCTTCTACATCCTTCCCCCGCACCCAATCATCGGCCTGCCAGCGGTGGAGGAGGATCAGCCGGCCAGAGATGTATTTAGAGATGATGGGTTGTATCGTAATTCGGTTTATATGGGAAGAGGATTACTGTGTGGGCTACGAACGTTTGTTGTTTTTGATGGAACGTTTTTTCTATTTTCTTTCTTATTTTTTGGTCTCCATTTTTTTTTCTCTAGATTTCTCTTTGAGCGTTAACTTGTATCTCGTTTCCTTTCTTATTTTCTAGTTTTCTGTTTGGATATTTCTTCCTGTCTTTCTTTATAGCTTTGTTTCTTTCAATATTTACTTTTATCTTTCAGTCTCACTTTCTTTCTCTTTCTAATTCATCTCTTCTTTCGTTTCCTTTCTTTCTTTTTTCTTGTTATAAGAGACAGATCTGAGGGTGAATAAGATAATGCCCTCAACATATGTTTCCCAATAACAAACGTTTATTATGATCCTGGAGTCTACTGATTTCCCCTTAAGAGTTTTGAGCCTTAAAAAGAAAGAGGACCGTTCATCTACTACAAGCTTCTTATATTATGTCTGCCGTATTGTGTTGCCCTTATCCTCTGTCTAAAACGTCGTCTGTTATGAATCCAGCTTCGTTCATGCCTCACTCGACACTGAGGCTGGTATTGTGAGACACTTTCGCTTCTCACATCAGCTATTTCTAAAGGTCAAAGAGGGGGTCAGTCGGGTTCTAATGAGTGTCTCTTCAGGTTCATGTTACAGAAGAAGGGTCAAACTACCACCAGGGTCATACAACTACTCCTGGAAATGCCCACAACTCCTACGAAAGCCTTGTCAGATATGTGTTTTTGGGCGCCGAAATGTCTTATTAAACTGACAGTCTTTCTATATCATCTTTACACAAGGAAACGATAACGCTTCATCTAATACAAGTTTTTTTTTATTATGTCTACCGTATTATTTCCTGTCTTTCTTTTCATATCATCTTTACGTAAGGAAACGATAAAGCTTCATCTAATACAAGTTTTTTTTTTAATATGTCTACCGTATTATTTCCTCTGTCTTTCTTTTCATATCATCTTTACGTAAGGAAACGATAACGCTTCATCTAATACAAGTTTTTTTTTTATTATGTCTACCGTATTATTTCCTCTGTCTTTCTTTTCATATCATCTTTACGTAAGGAAACGATAAAGCTTGAGCTGCGTCTGGTTCTGCGTAGTTCGAGACACAGATCTGGGGCTGAATAAGACTCTTTGCGCGGTTTCTTAACTCTATTTGCACGGTTCCTTAACGCTATTTGCATGGTTTCTTAACTCTATTTGCGCGGTTTCCCGTTTGGTCTCGCTGGCCTTCTCCTTCTTGCCAGTTGTCACATATTACTTACGAATATGAAGATTTTTTTCTCACCAAAACCTTACGAATCCTTAAAAATATATCATTCTTTAATGTTTGCTTATTATTTGACTTTCCTTCCGCAGTTGAAATCAAGTTCTTTTTAGTTTTATATGTTCGTGTGCGTCCTTTTTGTTACGAATGATATTTTGAGCATGAAAATACCACTGTTTATGGACAAGACTTCTACCAGACTTTTCTTCAGGAGATGGAACTGTATTCTTTTGCTTATGTACGAGATGCAAGTCTGTTCTTTCGCTTGTGTTCGTCTTTCTGTCTCCTTTTAGCTGCCATTGAAATCCTAAACACAAACCTCATATTTTGAAAATGGTCACAAAACACGCGGAAATATTCGGGGACCCTTTTCAGTCGTGTGTAAGTGTCGCGAATACCTCTTTTCCCGCGAGTTGCCGCTGCCGCGCTGAAAGCCCCGAAACGGAAATATAAAGGCTCCAACCCTCCGTCATGCCCAACATTTCCCTTCGGCCCGGAGTGCATTGCTGCTTGCCTTCCTTCCCTAAAGTTGAACTCCTCGCCCGGGACTTCGATTCGACGATGTGCGGCTTTTCTTTAGTAATTTTATCGTTCGCCACGAGTTTATTATCTTATGTCAACAATCTTAAGTAGTTCATGGCAGTTAGATTTAAGTTTACAACAAAGGAGAGAGCTCAACGACACAAAAAAAGGAAACAATAATAGAAAAGCCCGCTAATAATAAAAAAGCCCGCTAATAATAAAAAAGCCCGCTACTTTTAATTTAGTTACTTTTGGGTCCTATAGTGTAACTGTAGCGTATTTTCCTGCGTTTTCGGCTTCCACCACAAATTTCCAAAGACCACAAAATAAACTAGTCGAATTCCCATGAGTGTTTTTCAAGTTCACGGGGCATTAACCACGTCACACTATCACTAGAGACTCATACAACTACCCATGGAACTACTGATAAAACCTCTACAGCAGCCTTATCAGATGTGGGTGTTAAAGCCCAGAAATGTTTGAAAATATGAGCATTATATCTCTTTATCACTGAGTCTTCACTGGGTGTGTGTATATTTTTTTTTGTTAGTCTATTTTAAAGGCTAATTGCGCACGGCATTAACGGAGCGAAAATGGCTCTTCTCTAATTTTTCTTTTGCTTAGTTTTTTGTTTGCGAATCATCCATCACTTCTTTTGTTTCCTGTATCCCGCGTGTCTGGTTCTTGTGGTGCCAGTGTCTCGCCTAAACGCTGATGGTGTCTGTCTGACGTTTTTTGTTCCGTTCTTCATTCCATTCATCTCTCGGGACCATCGATCATTTCTTGGTGTCTCGTGTCCAGGGTTTTTGCCTCCTATGGTGTCAGTCTCCTGTCTTAAGGCTTGATATCTCCCTCGTGTTGCCGCATTGTTCACACCAAAGGCTCTAATCATACTCGTCTTTCTCCAACTTCTTCTTCGGGGCGTCCATCATTGCGTATCTCAACACTCTCTTTGGATTCTTTTTAGGAGCAGTGAGTAGCGGGCTTTTTTTATTAATGTTTGCTTTTTGTGTGCCCTTGAACTGTCTCCTTTGCTGTAAAAAAAAAAAATATCTCGCTTTAATCAGGTTGCGAGGTCATCCGTCACTCTTTTGTTTTTATACTTCACTATTTTGTTTTTATATTTCAAAGAGCCTCTGGACTTGAAAGAAAACAATGGTAATGAAATAATGAATATACAGAAGGAAATCATATGAGGAAGGGATAAAATTATACCCATTTTTTTCTTTTTTACCTTTAGTTAGTGCATTTAGTTGATTTACATGTTTTTATCTTGTTTTTCGGGGCGTCCATCATTGCGCATTTCAACACCATCTCGCTTTAATCAGGTTGTCAAGTCATCTGTCACTTAATCCTTTGTTTGTATTCTTCAGGTGCTTCGCTTGATTTCCGCGGATGAGTGACCGAGTAAGGTCATCATATGCTTTTTTAATCCCTTTTTCTGGCCGTCTGTCGCAGTTTCGTGTCATTGTGGAAGACTGATACGTTTTCGAAGGGCAGAGACAGACAGACTGAGACCGAGACAGACAGACAGACAGGGAATACTACAGAACTTCGTGTATTCATAATTTTCAACTTTTTAACTTTTCGAAACTTAATATTTTGTCGTTAATGAGACGTTTCTAAAGCAGCTCATTCATATAGATTTCCCACAGCGCCAGTAACTATCTTTTGTTTTCGAAGTTTCCTTATTATCGTGAGTGAGATGTTTCGTAAGTAGCTCTCCCACACTCTCTCTCTCTCTCTCTCTCTCTCTCTCTCTCTCTCCTCTACTCTACTCTTCTCTGCTCTTGTGTTGTGTTGTGTTGTCATGTCTTGTCTTTTCTTGTCTTCTCTCATCTCATCTCATCTCATCTCACCCAGCATCTTTCTCGGCGTCAGCATCACCTTAAGTACGTTTTCGAAGCAACATTATATCGAGTGCGGTGTTTCTGAATCATCTTCCCGTTCCTTTATCACATTTTCTTTCACTAACGACTCTTAACTTTCTCTCCGTCCAGTGTCGTTGTGTTGTCATTTTCATCTCATCACTTCCTCATCTTCCGCAGCATCAGTATATAGCTTGTTTTCTTTGGCTTGCGCTAATTAAAGGGAAAAAAGTTGGTCTCATTTCATCCCTTCCTCATATACTTTCCTTCTGTATAGTCATTATTTTATTAGCATTTTTTTTTTTTTAAGTCCAGAGGCTCGTTTTTTCTTTCACTCGCACTAACTAAATAAAAAAGAAAGAAAAGAAAGGAAGGTGTGTGGAATTTTATCTTTTCCTCTTATTAATTACTTTCTGCTACATAGTCTGTTTATTTCTACCTATTTTTTTAAGTGCAGTTTAAACGTTCTGTGTTGTTCGAGGGGGTTCCAGCTAACCGCCTTCAAATCGCCTCAGGAAACGTAACTGTATCTCTTTCTCCTTTTTTTCTTCCTTTTATTTTACCTCTCTTTTTGGACACTCCTTTGACCTCTGTTCGGGAGCAGTAAGTAGCGGGCTTTTTTATTTTTATTTTTTTTTATTTTTATTTTTTTATTTTTATTTGAGCCCTTGAACTGTCTCCTTAGATGTAAAAAATAAAAAATAAATAAACTACACTATTTTTCTTATCATTGCTTTTCCATGTCCAGTCTCTACTTTTTGTTTCGTCAGCAGGAATTCCACCCACCCGCCCACACACCGTCTGCCTGTCAGGAAAAGTAACTATCTCTTTCTTTTTCCTTCATTTCATTCTATTATTTCTATTTTCTTGCTTTTTTGGGTTATTTATTTCATGTCCAGGCTTTATATATGTGCTGTCTGAATTCCACTTAACTGCCTGTATCATTGTCAGCCGGGAAATTCAACTGTATATCTCTTTTTCTTTACTTACATTTATTTTATTTTTCCTATTATCTCTTTTTAGTAACTTATTTTCATGTAACTTTATTTCTTTCCTTTTCTTTTCCTTTTATTCTTTTACTCCTTTTCTTTTGCTCTTCTTATCATCATATCTTTTCATGTACCTGTATTTTTTTTCCTTTCGCTTATTCGTTTACTTCTTTTATCTTACTGTTGTTATTATTTACTTCATGCCCAGTCTCCATTTTTGCGTGGCCGAGGGAATTCCGCTAACTCTATTCCACTAACACTATTCCACTAACACTTGTCAACCTTTTTTTTTTCCTTCCGTTAATTATTTTCTTCCCATTGTCTCACTATTGTTATTATCATCGTTTTTTTTTTTCATGTCTAGTCTACTTTTTTTGTGCTTTCAGACATAATTCCACTTACCGCCTTCACATTGTTTGTCAGGATATATAAAAAATGATGGTTATAATTGCATACATTTTCTTGTTTTCTTTATTCTTTCCTTCCTTGTACTGTACCTTACTATTGGTATTTTCATATTTGTTTCGTTTCCATTCACTACTTCTATGGTTTCAAAGAGAAATTCACTACCGCCTACACATTTTGTCAAGATAAATAAGACGGTTATGATTGAGTATCCTCTTTTTCTTTCCTTCTTTCTGTTATTTCGTTCTATTTTCCTTCATTGTATACTGTCTTACTATTTCGATTTATTATGTTGTCAAAGAGAAATTCACTTACTCGCCTACACATTCTCTGTCAGGATAAAAAAAAAAAAAAAAATGGTTATGATTAACTATCCTCTTTTTCTTTCCTTTCTGTTATTTCATTCTATTTTCCTTCATTGTATACTGTCTTACTATTGCGATCTATTATGTTGTCAAAGAGAAATTCACTTAAGGGGACGCTCACCACCTTACATAAAAATATTCGTTAAAAAAAAAGTTTTCGGTCTTTCAACATGAAACTTTCAGGTTTTGCTTAAAATATAGATAGAAATATATTGTAAACCCGAGAACTTCCTACGTCCCGACGTTATAAAGTTATAACGTAATAGAATATTTTATACGTTATCAAATACGTACGTCGTATTTTTTGTACTACAAACTTCTGCTTTTGCATGGTAATACTTAAAGATCTTATGAACACTTACACACCTGCTTTTTTAAAAATTCGCTCTACGACGCATAGCGTAATTTTCGTAACGTAAGTTACGTAACGACGCACCCTATTTCTCCACTTATATGGTAACTGTCACTCTGTTTTTTAAGATATCGGAAAAAAGAGCCACAGAAATAAAGATATATCTATTATACACTACCAGAAGCATTTTCAGGCTTCCACAATTGATTATAAAATTTTGGCATATTTTTTTATGTGAAAATATGGTTTTGAGATATTAGCGTATAAAGGTTTCAGTAATGTACAACTCTTTATTTATTGTGCGATTTTTTATTATGTTCACACAAATTATTATACAATGTATATAAAACAAGCGGACAGAAATATATTTAATTATATACATATTTACTGTATATATTATTTTTTTTTTAAATGATGGTGCGCTTTTACCGGTTATAAAACCTCACTGCTGGGGTGTCATCACTTTGTCATATCATTGACACGAAACACGAATACATTTTACATCATTCTCGTCACCCTTCTCCCTCAATCTTGCATGTAAGGCTGAACGAGTGTTTTCCATTACCCTTTCAAGCTTTTCCAAGGCACTCTGCTGAACACCTTTCGCTAATTTGAAGTAATTTTTTTCTGATAAGGGATTCATATCAAAGCTGGCACATAAATTAGTAACACCTTGATATCCTGAAGCAGCAAGTAAGGTACTGGTCACAAGCTTTTGGTGCACATCATAGGGACGATTTTCACTTTGTTCATCACTCATTTTCTTTTGTCCTCCTTGTGATGTACACATCTCAACTTTTCTGTCACAATTGTTACACTTTGCTTCAAAATATCTGGCCATCCCTATTGTTCTCTGTTGCTTCACTTTCATTTTTGACCCACATGTGCACTGGCAATTGCTCTAACCCACTCCAACATATTTTCCAGGTAAACTAACAAAAATTCTGTCTCCACTCGTGGCACTGTTATCTGTTATAGTTGCACTATTTTCCAGCTTTTCTTTAGATTTAGTATGAGTCACTTTGTCAGATGTTGTCTCTGAAGGTGGTGATGGTGGTGGTGATGATGGTGGAAGCAGCGTTGGTGGTGGAGAAGGAGGTGGTGGGGGTGAGGGAGGTGGTGACGGATCAGCTGGTGGTGAGTCACGTGTTTGTATACTACTATCTTGCCACTTCTGGTTCAGTTTCTTCATTCTTTCTTTTGTTTTCCTCTTCATCTTCAGCAGTTGATGTCTGAACAGCAGTTAGGAGTAGTATAAATCCTCCCAATGGCAGGAGTGTGAAGTAAACACGACACAAAGGCAGGTGTGTGTGTGAACTACGTAGTGTGTCTCTGCTGTTTGCTAAGTAACTGACGCTCTCAAACTCTCGTGCCTCGCCACCCTCGCGGTCCCTCACCCCCGCATAGTTGCCGGGTACACAAATATGTAACCCACAGGGAATATAACACGCGAAAAATAGCTATGTTTACATGTGTATAGGGAGGAATCTGGCGTGCGCCCTTTAATTGGATACGCCCCTCGGTCCCTTTAAACTCGCTCCACATCCCGTCGACTGCGCGCAAAAAATATATCTCGCCAATATTTTGTTTCTAGGATAGTTATATTATTCAAATATGCCAATATCTAAATTTCGATTTTTTGATGAAAATTTCATGATTAAGGTGGTGAGCGTCCCCTTAACCGCCAACACATTCTCTGTCAGGATAAAAAAAAAAAAATGGTTATGATTAAGTATCCTCTTTTTCTTCCCTATTTTCTGTCATTTCATTCTATTTTCCTTCATTGTATACTGTCTTACTATTGCGATTTATTATGTTGTCAAAGAGAAATTCACTTAACCGCCAACACATTCTCTGTCAGGATAAAAAAAGATGGTTATAATTGAGTATTCTCTTTTTCTTCCCTATTTTCTGTCATTTCATTCTATTTTCCTTCATTGTATACTGTCTTACTATTGCGATCTATTATGTTGTCAAAGAGAAATTCACTTAACCGCCAACACATTCTCTGCCAGGATAAAAAAAAGATGGTTATGATTGAGTATTCTCTTTTTCTTCCCTATTTTCTGTCATTTCATTCTATTTTCCTTCATTGTATACTGCCTTACTATTGCGATCTATTATGTTGTCAAAGAGAAATTCACTTAACCGCCTACACATTTTCTGTCAGGATAAAGAAATTGTTTGTAACTGCATATCCACATTCTCTTGTTTTCTTTCTTTTGTCCCATTATTTTTCTTCCTTGCATGTTATCTTCCAAGTTTTATCCATTATGTTATCAAAGAGAAATTCACTTACTCGTCTACACATTTTCTGTCAGGATAAAGAAATTGGTTGTAGCTGCATATCCGCATTTTCTTTACTTTCTTTTAATCCATTATATTTTCCTTCCTTGCATATTATTTTCCAAGTTTTATCTGTTATGTTATCAAAGAGAAATTCCCTTACTCGCCTTCACATTATCAGTCAGGAAATGTAATAATATATATCATCCAGTTTCTCCTTTCTTCTATTTTACTTGTTATTATTATCATATTATTCTCGTGTCCATTCTCTACTTTTTATGTTGTCAAAGAGGAATTCACTTTACCGCCAACACACTGTCTGTCTGGAAACGTAACTGTGTCTTCCTCTTTCCCCTTCCTTTTATTTTTCTTGCTATTATTATCATCATTTGTTTCATGTCCATTCTCAATTTTTTGTGTTGTCAGTGTGGAATTCACTTATACCCATCTCTTTCTCCTTCATTTTTTTTTATTATTCCTATTATCTTCCTATTCTTGTTATTAATTTCATGTCCACTTTCTACTTTTGTGTTGTCAGACAGAATTCCACTTAAGTTTCACATTTTCTACCACTTGAAAAAAAAAATGGTTCTAATTGTATGTATATCGTCCTCTATTTTTCTTTCGTTTATTTCATTAGGTCTTTATTAATTTATATATATATATATATATATATATATATATATATATATATATATATATATATATATATATATATATATATATATATATATATATATATATATATATATATATATATATATATATATATATATATATATATATATATATAAAATGGTTCTAACTGTATAATTATCTTCCTCTATTTTTATTCCGATTATTTCAGTAGCTCGCTCCTAATCCATTGTTCATTAGCTCACTCTTAATCCATTGTTTTATTTTCATTCCTCAAGTGTTCTGTTGTTGGGAGTCGGTAGTGGCTGAAGCGGCTTCACTTTGTCTGTTAGAATAAAAAAATGGTTCTAATTCTATATCATCCTCTATTTTTCTTCTATTTATTTAATTATCTCATTATTAATCTATTTTATTTTTATTCCTCAAGTGTTTTGCTGTTGGGAGTATGTAATGACTGACGCTCTTCACAATAAACGCCAAGAAGGAAAAAAAAAGATGGTTGTAATTACGTATCATCTCATTTCCTACGTATATTTCATCCGCTAATTTAACAGTATGGTGATATAGTTTAATTTTTTCTCATTTAGTTGTTAATAAGCTTATCCAGCGAGGAACGATTAACAGACTAGATCTTGTTTGTCGGGAAACTGGACCTTGTAAATAGTTCATCCTCATTTCCTCCGTTCATTTTATTAATTACTTTTATTTTATTTCATTGTTTTGCTTTCACTTTAATATTCCTTAGTTTTAATGAATAATGCGTAACCTCACTCTGATTTTTTTACTTCAAAGGAAGCAGCTCAAGGGCAAAACAGGAAAGAAATAGAGAACAAAGTCCGCTAATCATTACTCCCATAAAAGGATATTTAGATGAGTGGCCAAAAGAGAGGTCAATTTCGGGAGTTTTTTGTTGTGTCTTTGTTAGGATGTGAAAGCTCTCTAAACTCTGATCTTTATTTCCCTCGTGTATATTTGATAACTCCATTAATTTTCTCCTCTTTCATTATTTGTTATCTGTTCGAGGGATTAATGTTTGTTTGTCAGGATGTGAAAGCTTGTAACTCTGATCTTTATTTCCCTCGTATATTTCATTACCTCATTACTTTTCTCTTCTTTCATTATTTGTTATCTGTTCGAGGGATTAATGTTTGTTTGTCAGGATGTGAAAGCTTGTAAGTCTGTTCTAATCCTTATTCCCTCCTAATATTTGATAAGTCCATTAATTTTCTCCTCTTTCATTATTTGATTTTCTCTTGTTCATCCCTGACTTGTTATCTGTTCGAGGGATTAATGTTTGTTTGTCAGGATGTGGAAACTTGTAAGTCTGTCTGATCCTTATTTCCCTCATATATTTGAATACCCAATTATTTTTCTCCTCTTTCAGTATTTGATTTTCTCTTATTCATCACTCACTCGTTATCTGTTCGAGGGATTAATGTTTGTTTGTCAGGACGTGAAAACTTGTAAGTCTGTCTGATCCTTATTTCCCTATATATTTGAATACCCAATTATTTTTCTCCTCTTTCATTATTTGATTTTCTCTTATTCATCAGTCACTCGTTATCTGTTCGAGGGATTAATGTTTGTTGTCAGGACGTGAAAGCTTGTAAGTCTGTTCTAAGTCTTATTTCCTCCGCATATTTGATTACTCCATTAATTTTCTCATCTTTCATTATTTGATTTTCTCTTGTTCATTCCTCACTTGTTATCTGTTCGAGTGAGGAAGGATTAAACGCCTTCACCTTTTTTTATCAGGATGCGAAAGCTTGTTAATCCGTCTGATCCTTCTTTCCTCCGTACATTCAATTGCCCCATTATTTTTTCTCTTATTCCATCGTTTTTTTTCTCGTGTTCATCCCCTAGTTGTTTTGTTGTTCGAGTGAGAAAGGATTAAACGCCCTTACCTTTTTTTATCAGGATGCGAAAGCTTGTTAATCTGCCTGGTCGTTATTTCCTCAGTATATTCGATTACCCCATTGTTTTCCTCTTTTACCATTTTATTTTTCATATTCATCCCATCATCTGTCCTTGTGATTAACGCTTAACTAACCGCCTACATTTTGCTTGCCAGGAAATATAATCTTGTAAGGCCGTCTTGTTCTCATCTTCTCAGTGTATTTTATTTTATTATTATTTTATTCTCGCTTTATTTCCTCGTATTCATCCCTTAAATGTGAGAAGCGTTAACCCTCCTCCACATTCCATGGCTCTCAGGAACTCTAAAACATTACAATTACCTCATTTTTGCTTTCTTCGTTTTTTCCTGACTCCCACCCCGGATCCTATTCACTCAACTTATTACACTGTCTGAGAGCATTTCAGTCTCATTCGGCTTTACCTCGTGTTGAAAAATGTAATTCCATTCTTTTTTTCTTCATTTACATCATTGTATTTCACCACTTTCTTCTTCGCGCCGTAACTCAGTTTGTTATATCATCAGAATGAGTTACACAACCGCCGTCTGTCCAAAAAAATAGAAAAAGGATGCTGTAATTCTATCTCATCCTCTGTTTCCGTGTATGTAATTTTTCCATTTTCTTCTTAGGATATTCAATTGGTCGGGTTCTCATCAGTGTTTTTCATATATATGGTGCTGAAGACTTGTCAGACTTTTATTAGGCTCAAAAAGTACCCGTGGAATTATTTTTTATGTGTATAGCGCCGGTAGGCTTTTCTTGAGGGGCCTAGATGGTAGTCGGCCCCACCCCGTCATGGCGCAGGCAAGTGTTTATAGTGGCGCTATCTTCTCTTACTAACTCAAGCTTTACGATAGCCTTATAAAAAATGAGAAAGGTTTGAGAGTATGGCCCTGTATTTCATCCTATTTTCTCCTTTTTTATTTTGTGTTTATATTATGATTTTTTTCTTTCCGTATTCTTTTTATGTACTGTCAGAATAAGGGACTTGATTGCCTCTAATACGTCATACAAAAGTAACAGTATCATCCTATTCTTTCTTTATTTCACTATCTAGTCTTTTCCTCATTAACTCCCTTCTTATTTCGCTTTCAAGGTGTGTAACGCGTAACGGCCTTCACAAGATCTGTAGAAATTGGTCGCATCTCTCTTTCTCTCCTCGTCTCTTCTCCGTTTATTTCATTATCGCATTTCCCATATTGACACTTGTTTTGCAGTCTGGCTGAGCACCGGCCGACGCCCTACACAATGTCTATAAAAATTGGATCCTACCCTCTTCTTTTATCCTCTTCCCTACATGTTGTCGTAATATTTCCAGACATTCATCTGTTGTTTCCACGTTGTCGGAGTGAATTGAACTTTGATAATCTCTGTGCCTGTAGTAATGGTTTTAACTTGATCTCCTTTCCTCCTTTCCTTAATCTGTTTCAGTATTTCCTCGTATCTCTTTGTTTATTTTTCGTTGTCAAAATCAAATACACTGCCACACATTCATCTGTTGTTTTCACGTTGTCAGAGTGAATTGAACTTTGATAATCTCTGTGCCTGTAGTAATAGTTTTAATTTGATCTTATTTCCTCCTTTCCTTAATCTGTTTCAGTATTTCCTCGTATGTCTTTGTTTATTTTACGCTGTCAAAATCAAATACACTTCCAATTTCTCACAATGCCTGTAGTAAATGGTTTTAGAAGTTATTTTTGTCCTCTTTCTCATTCTGTTTCATTATTTCATTGTATCTTTTGGCCCAGTTTACGGTGTCAAAATCAAATACACTTCCATTCTCTCTCAATGCCTGCAGTAAATGGTTTTAACTTTATCTCATTCTCTCTTCCCCCAGCCTGTTACATTATTTCCTCGTATCTGCTTGCCTATGTTACGCCGTCAAAGTCAGTTATACATATTGCCTTACACAATGTCTGAAGTAAATGGTTTTAACTTTATCCATTTCCCTCTTCCCCCAGTCTGTTACATTATTTCCTTGTATCTATTTGCCTATGTTACGCAGTCAAAGTCAGTTACACATATTGCCTTTCACAATGTCTGCAGTAAATGGTTTTAACTATATCTAATTCCCTTTTCCCCCAATCTGTTACATTATTTTATCGTACCTATTTGTTGATTTATTGTTGTTAAAGTACGCCTCCAAACTCTCGAAATACACTTCTATACTCTCGCAATGCCTGCAGCAAATGCTTTGAAATTTACCTCTGTCTCTCTCCTCTTCATTGCCTCATCATATCCTCGTATCAATATGCCTTCGTCGTGTGTATAGTAATGTAATCACTATCAACTATATACAAATGATTCTAATATTATCTGGACCTCGCTTCCCTTCCTTCTATTTCATAATCTTGTTTTCTGATACAACTGTTTATATTTCCATTCGTGCGAATGATTTCACAGCTACCATCACCATGTTTATAAAAATCCTTCTAATTAGAGTTATTCCATCTTCAGTTCCTTTCATTCTGTTTATTCCATCTTCAGTTCCTGTCATTCTGTTTATTCCATCTTCAGTTCCTTTCATTCTGTTTATTCCATCTTCAGTTCCTTTCATTCTGTTTCATGATTTTATTTTTGTCGAATAAGTGTTTGTCGTTTTTAGTCGTGAGATTGAGATCATAACGGCCCTCATAATATCTGTATAAATGGGTTGAACATAATATCAGCGTCGTTTCTATATATACTATTTCATTAACTAACATTTTTCATACCAGTCTGTTTTTCTCGCGGTAATAATAATTCTACGCCCTCACTTTGTATCAATTCAAAGTTCAAACATAATACCAGCATCACTTCCCTTCGTAGTATTTCATTAACTCATTTTTTATACCAAACTTTTTTCGTAGTGAGAATAATATATTAATAACCCTCACAATATCGGTATGAAGGGTTCTAACTTTATCTGAGCCTCGTTTTCTCTTCGTACTATTTCACTCGCATATTTTTTTATACCGATCTGTTTTTGGCTTAGTGAGAACTTTGTATAAATGGATTAACCTTTTTTCATTCCCTTTTTTCTCTTTTTTTCTCTTTATCTTCTCTTCTTTACTCCTCCCTTTCTATATTTTTTATTTTGTTGTCTTCTATTTCCATTTCTATCTCTTTCCTTCTGTTTCTTTCTAGTTTATGAGCCGATTTTATCACATCAATCTGCTTTGTCGTCAACCTCTTTCTCTATCCTATTCTATTTTAAATTATTTCCTTTCTATTTCTTTGTATTTCTTTCTCTCTATTTCTTTCTGTTCCATGAGCTAATTGTATCACATCAATCTGCTTCTCCCGTCAACCACCTTAATCTTGTCTGTCAGAGAGAAGGAGATTAAGAGAACAACTACATCATCCCGTCTTTTATTCATTTTATTGCAGTTTTCATTTTTCCTCTCAGCTTCACTTTTAAAAATTATCACACCCAAGGTATTTTTCTTCCTGTTGCTCGATTGTGTAACGCTGACCGGATTTGCTTGAAAAGAAATCTGGATGTAATTCTGTCTCGCTCTTTCTCTTCCTTTTGAATAGTAAGCTTTTGTGTGTTACCATTATGTTGTGTTGGCGTGACGTGTTCTGGCCTTTCGTTACGTTGTGGTGGTAGCTGTTATGATGGCGTTCCGATGGGCTATGTAATGTTCTTTTTCCTTTTTTTTTTTTTGCTGCTTATTTTCTATTTCTTTCTCTCTTTTAATCTATCTCTCTAAATTGATCTACCTACCTATCCATTCTATCTTTTTTGTTTGTTTCTTTTTATATATATTTTTTGCACTACATTATCTCCTAATTAATTGTTGCTATTTCTTTTTTTTCTCTTCTGTAATTTATCTTTATCTATCTACCTTTCCACCATTCTTTCTTTCGTTCTTTCTCTCTTTAAACCTTTCTCTCTTCTTTTTACTCTTTTTATTTTTTTCCATCCATCCATCCATCCATCCATCCATTCATCCATCTACCTATCTCTTTTTCTGTCTATCTGTCTATCTTTCAATTTATCTGCTGTCTATCTGTGGATATTATCCTTCATTCACCATTTTCATTTTGTGCCTTCCAGACCTTGATTCCGTGGCTTAATTGGCGGACTAATTGGTAGATACACTGACCTCCGCAAAGCAAGGTAAGTGATATGAAGCTTTTCGATTTATTTTTTCTCTCTCTAAAGTGCATTCGTTACTACTGATGGTAAGCTTTCGTCTTTTTCGCTGCCTTCCTCTGTTCTGGTATGGGTCTTTTCTTTGTTGTTGTTTTTTTGTTTTCGTGTTTCCGTAAGTGTCTCTATATACATTGACCACCATGTATTTTAGCCTACCACATGTAAATCTTTTAATAGTTACTCCACTACTGCTACTACTACAACTACTACCACTACTACTGCTACTACTACTACTACTACTACTACTACTACTACCACCACCACCACCACCACCACTACCACTACCACTACTACTACTATTACTACTACTACTACTACCACCAATAACAGTAGGAATAAAAGATACCAGAGCCTCCCCGCCTCTCTTCCCCCAAAATACTTGTATCTTTCAACCACGGAAAGTGACATAGGCTGAACAGGACCGTAGAGTTTATGCCCACAGACAGCACATTTTTTTTTTCTTTTTACGTCTATGCCTATAGCGCCGGTAGGCTTGCTTGAGGGGCCTGGGTGGTATTCGGCCCCAGCCCGTCATGGCGCAGGCAAGTGTTTATAGTGGCGCCATCTTCTCTTGGCTCATGCTGCCCCCCCGAACTCGTTCTTGATTCACTTGGACGGTTTCCTCTAGAGTCCGGGTTGATGGGTGGTCTTCAGGACAGCATGTGAGTAGTTTTAAGCCACTCGGCGGTGACTGAAAAATCCGAGGTGGTAGCGTGGGGATTCCAACTCGCGTCGTCCATCACGTGGTGAATGTGGGCCCAGCACGCTACCACTCAGCCACCGCCTACCCTAAATGCAAATTTATTAATAGCCTCAGTTGCTTTTGTCCCATTACTACTGTTACTATTTTTGTTAACATGGAGTTAGCGTTTGATATCATTACTGTGAAACGAGTTAATTGGTTTTCATCCTTTTTTCGCTAATACTTTTGCTCAGCTACCTAGGAGAGAACTACTAACTCACCCGCACCACCTGCTCTGCCTGCCACACTTACCACATCCTGCCTCACACACTTCCCTAGCATTGTCAGGGTAATCTCAGAGGCGAGGGCCAGAACGACAACCCCATCTGGCGGCGTATAGGCTCGAGGCGATGCTCAGGTGTCGGTGAGGAGGTACTTGCGTCCAGGTGCGCTAAGCCTGCTCTGGTACAGCCGGCCGTGTGTCTTTCTCAGTGTCATTTGAGTTGCAGATGCGAAGGGTTAAGAGAGGGAGGTCTCGTTGCGCCGTACAACAGCAGTTTCTCCTCATAGCGGCGGACCCTAGAGACTTGGGGAAAACGTTACAATGCTGAGCGTGAGAGTATTGTCCGAGTCCCTGGATACCTATTGCGCCGGCAGAGTGAGGCAGGGTGAGGCAGGGTGCAAGGGAAGGGTCTCCACCTGTAGCCACCGTCGCTGTGCTCGCCTCGTGTGCCACTCTGCCCCGAGGAACTGACTCGAGGTGCCTCTCGCACCACAATTATTTATCTGTTTTCCCCGTGACCTCCGCCTCCTGAATGCTCTCCGGCTAGGCTTTGACCTGCTCTTACGTCACGAGGGGAAAATTTACATCAAAGCGTTTGAACATCGTGTGTACGGTAGACACGAGCGAGGGTTTATTTTGCAGCGGCCTCGGTATTTATTATTCGTAGTCGCCACTTGACATTATTACCATTTTTGTCTTATAAAACGAAGACTTTTTTGTGTACAAGGCCGTGTGGACGCCCTTGAGTATGCCCGCCGCCCGCCGCCCGCCGCCATGCGCTCAGAAGACAAACGCCGTCTATATTCCCTTGCTATAACGGCCCTCCAGACTATGTTTATGATGTCGGCTAGAGCTTCAAGAGTTTCTTATTTATATATACTGCTTCCCACGCTGCGTCCACTGCTGCCTTATGACTTTCGTGTCCAGCCGAGCACAGCAGCGCCATCAACCATCGCCATTAGGTGATGCACTCAGTGACCCACTAACCGACATCTTTAAGATGTCGGTAAATACTGGCTATGTGCCGAGCCTATGGAAAGTAGCTAATGTGACGCCGATTTTTAAAAAGGGGGACAGGTCAGTTGCTTCAAACTATCGCCCAATTAGCTTAACATCGGTTATAGGGAAGATGCTGGAGTCCATAATAGCCAGGAACATTCGGGAGCATTTAGAGAAACATAGCTTAATTCACGACTCGCAGCATGGGTTCACAAAAGGTAGGTCATGCCTCACCAATCTCTTGTCCTTCTTCAATAAAGTATTTGAGGCGGTTGACAGAGATGAAAATTTTGATGTAATCTATCTTGATTTTAGTAAAGCGTTTGACAAAGTTCCTTACCGACGACTGTTGCTTAAATTACAGGCTCACGGAGTAGAGGGTAAAGTTTTGAACTGGGTCAAGGCGTGGCTTAGCAATAGGAAGCAAAGAGTGCAAATCAATGGTAAAAGATCTGACTGGGGATGTGTTACGAGTGGGGTCCCACAAGGTTCGGTATTAGGTCCACTTTTGTTTATTATTTATATCAATGACTTAGATACAGGAATTAGTAGTGATGTTAGTAAATTTGCAGATGATACCAAGATCGGTAGAGTAATTGAGTCGGATCAGGACGCTAGTATTCTCCAAGGTGAACTCAACAGATTGTATGACTGGGCGGATAAATGGCAGATGGAGTTCAATGTAGGGAAGTGCAGTATTCTGAGTGTAGGTAGGAAGAACCCCTCACATAACTATTGCTTAAATGACACTCTCATAAGTAGGTCTGGGTGCGAGAGGGATTTAGGGGTCTTAGTGAGCTCTGATCTCCGTCCAAGGGCACAATGCATTCAAGCTAGAAATCGAGCTAATAGGGTACTGGGATTTATTTCAAGGAGCGTAAGCAACAGAAGCCCCGAAGTCTTCCTCAAACTATATTTAGCATTAGTTAGACCTCATCTTGACTATGCGGTTCAGTTCTGGTCACCCTACTATAGAATGGATATCAAAATGTTAGAATCGGTGCAGAGGAGGATGACTAAGATGATTCAGGGGTTGAGAAACTTGCCATACGAGGAAAGACTCAAACAGTTAAACTTGCATTCTCTAGAAAGGCGAAGGGTGCGTGGAGACATGATCGAGGTTTATAAATGGATGAAGGGCTTTAATAAGGGAGACATTCATAAGGTTTTGTTGGTAAGAGAACCGGGTAGGACACGAAGTAACGGGTTTAAACTGGATAAATTCAGATTCAACAGGGACATAGGTAAAAATTGGTTTACTAACAGGGTGGTGGATGAGTGGAATAGGGTTAGCAGTCATGTGGTGAGTGCCAATACAATTGTCACATTCAAAAATAGACTAGATAAATTCATGGACAGCGATATTAGGTGGGGTTAGATACACGGGAGCTTAGGGTCAAAGGAGCTGCCTCGTACAGGCCTACCGGCCTCTTGCAGGCTCCTGCGTTCTTATGGTCTTATGTTATATACAACACTTTTAAAATATGGAGTTTCATTTTACAATCTGCCGCCGTATGAAGCATTGATAGGTTTCTCTTTCTTTCTTTGTCTTTCTTTTCTTGTATATTTCTATGTTCCTTCCTTTACACCCTACGTATATTTTCTTTTTATATGTATCTTTTCTCGTCTTCATTATTTCTGTAACTCATTCCTTTGATCCTCTACCTGAACTATATTTCTTTTTCTCTCTATTCTCTATTGCTATAATCTCTGCACTGTATCTCTGTTGCATTTTTTTAATAATTCAACTTTTTCCAGTCGCTCCTTTATCCCATCTACCTTTTCTGCTCTCTGCCTATCTCTATTTATTTCCTACCTTTCATCTTTCCGCTCAGCCCTTCTAGTGATCTTAATCTTTGCATCCATTGCCTTTTTCCTCTATCTGTTTTATTTATTTTCTTCTATATTTCTGCCGTCCATTCCCTTACCCTTCTACCTGTACTATCTCCCAATGTATCTCTATTTCTTTTCTACATGTCATCGTTCCGTCCAACCCTTTCCAGAACTCTGCCTCTTAACATCCAATCTCTTATCCTCCTACCTGTATCAGCTCACCATGTTTCTCTATTTCTTTTCCCCCGGTCACCGCTTCGTTCAACCTTTCCGATACTCCCTTTCCTGTATTGCCTTTCTACGTATTTCTTTTTCCCGCCGTTTCCAGCTCCGTCCATCTCTTCTAATACTCTTCCTCTTTACATCCATTACCTTACCCACCTACCTGTATGTCCTATGTAGCTCTTTTTCTTTTATATACTTGCTGGTTACTTTTTTGCCCTCTCCCTTTACTATCACTCTATGTATCTCTCTTTTCTGCCTTTCACCCTCGGTCCAGCCCTCCAGTACTGTCCTTCTTTGATTGGGCTCGAGGCACCAAGCGGCTCATCGTCACCTCTGCCTAATCTTCTTATAGTCTCCCTGCGAACACTTGTGCCTTCCGTGTTCTTTTTTACCCCCCGAACGGACGAGAAAGGAACCACCCTATGACCTCGTGTGTGTGTGTGTGTGTGTGTGTGTGTGTGTGTGTGTGTGTGTGTGTGTGTGTGTGTGTGTGTGTGTGTGTGTCATTTTTTCTCTTTATCCTTTATATATATTTCCTTTTCCATAAAATTTCCTTTCAATCCATACCACTCTCTCTCTCTCTCTCTCTCTCTCTCTCTCTCTCTCTCTCTCTCTCTCTCTCTCTCTCTCTCTCTCTCTCTCTCTCTCTCTCTCTCTCTCTCTCTCTCTCTCTCTCTCTCTCTCTCTCTCTCTCTCTCTCGCTCGCTCGCTCGCTCTTTCTCTCTCTTTTTCTCTATCCTTTGTATTACCTCCTCTGACAATATTGGACGCACACACACACACACACACACACACACCAACTCACTCTCTCTCTCTCTCTCTCTCTCTCTCTCTCTCTCTCTCTCTCTCTCTCTCTCTCTCTCTCTCTCTCTCTCTCTCTCTCTCTCTCTCTCTCTCTCTCTCTCTCTCTCTCTCTCTCTCTCTCTCTCTCTCTCTCTCCCCCCTGCCACCTCTGTTTACAAAGCTCAGAACTTTCTAAAATCATGTCTTTTGTCTGTACCTTTTTATCGCTTACAGCTATGTGTGTCCGGATGCTCCGTTACAGGTCTTCCTTTCAATGTTATAAATTTTTGTTTTGTTTTGACCCATTTTTTCCTGTCCCTTTTTCTCTACGTCCTCCTGTTCGTCCGTCTCTCCATTTCCACGTGTGATTCATCCTATCTTTCTGTCTCCTTTTACATTGGTCCTTTGTTTCCGTATTTTTCTGACTTGGTTTGCTCAGCTGAAAGGGCCTTACCTGGCAACACTGTATCTGCCAGGGGCCCTTAGAGGTGTAAGTAAGAGGGAGATACCAGATTTCTTTCAATTCCTGCTTCTTTGTTTCCCTAATATTTTCATTTCTCATGTTTCCAGTTTTATTTTTTACTGCCTGAATACCAACCTCAGATTTCAGTTCTTCTGTTTCTAACTTTCTATATTCCCTAGTTTTCTTTTTTATTGTTCCTATATTCCCCAGTTTCAGCCTGACTTAGTGTTCCTCTATTTTCCCTCTTTCCTGTTCTCTTTCCTCTTTATCTCTTCCTAACTTCTCCGGATTCTACTTTTTCTCTTGTGTTTTCTTTTTTCTCTTTTCCTGTTTTCTTATTCGCAGTGCTTTAGTTTTTACAGTTTATTTTGTTTATTTTGCTGTCTTAATTTTCCTGTTTATGTTTTCAATTGTTAGTGATTTCCTGTTTCATCATTGTTATCATGATGTAGTACGTGTTTGATATTAGTGCTGTGAATCGAGTTAATCTTTTCTCCTTTCCCAGTTTTCCAGTTACTCTGTTTTCCAACTTCTATATTTTTCCTCTATATGTGTGTCCCTGTTCCATATTTTTATCCTGTTGTTTTGTGAATGTCAAGAAAGAAAGAGCTTCAACATCGAGAGAAATGGATTGAGAGCAGAAAACAAAAGCTTGTGAATGCAGCGTGAAAAACAAAACAGTGATGAATGCGCGGAAGGTAGTGATGTATGCAGGCGATAAAACAGTCTAAGCAAGGAATAAAGGGACTGTCAAAACGATGGATGGTGTGAAAAAGAGCAAAAAAGTGGCTGGATTGTCGAAAGGATAGATGGAGGTCGTGGAGGGAATATATAGAGGCGAAATGAAGTAAATGAAAAATGGCAAATAAATGGAGTGGAAAGAAAGGAAAAACACTGGGATATGAACGTAGCAGATGGGAAATAATAGACAGGCAAACAGGCAGGCAAACAGACAGGGAGACAGACAGGGAGTGGGATGGAAAAGAGTAGTAATTCTTAACAGAAAGACAGACAGCGAGACAGACAAGAGAATGGGTTGGGAATGAGTAGTGATTCATATAAGACAGACGAACAGACAGGGGTGGGAGAGACTAGTATTGATTCCTAACAGACTGACAGGCAGGCAAAGAAAGGGGTAGGAAAGAGTAGATTGCTAACAGACACAGACAGACAGGAAAACAGACAGGCAGACAGACAGAGAGAGTAGTAGGAAAGGGTAAATTCCAAACAGACAGATATAGAGACAGCCAGACAGATTGACTGATGGGAAAGAGCAGTGATTTTCCAATAGACAGACAGAGACAGAGGGTCGTATTACAAGACATTTCGTTGCCCAAGAACACCTAATTGACAAGGCTTTCGTAGGAGTTGTGGGCATTTCCAGGAGTAGTTTCATGTCCCTGGTGGTAGTTTGACCCTTCCTCTGTACCATGAACCTGAAGAAACACTCATTAGAACCCAACTGACCCCCTCTTTGACCTTTAGAAATAGCTGATGTTAGGAGCGAATGTGTCTTATAATACCGAATAGAGACAGACAGGCAGACAAACCGAGATGAATGCGAAAGAGTAGATTCCTAATTGAAAGACAGACAGACCGAGAAAGAGAGGGAGAGGAAAAGGTCGAGAGCAGAGTAGTGGAAAGAGTAGCGATTCCTAACCGTTATTGTGGTGTGAGGTGCACGTTGCGGGAGGGTGCTTGACGCGACTCGAGAGGGGATGAAGTGGCGGAGGAGAAAAGGGTGAAGGGGCGTAGCAGGGCGAGGGGAAGGGTCGGGACGAGAGGGGATGAAGAGGGAGAAGGGACTAGGAGGAGGACGAGAAGGGGAACAACACAACACACGCCACACAGATCACTGACAAAGCCTCGCGAACTGACTTTATTTTTTTTTTCTGTGAGTGGGTTTCGTTTTTTTATTGTTGTTGTTGCGGCGCTTCCGTTCCTTTGTTTTCCTTTTCGTTTTCCCCTATTTTCCTTTTCCTTTACTGTTCTCTGTGGATGGAGTGTGTGACCTCGCTTTGCTTGTACTGTCTTTGTTTTTTCGCTTTTTCCTCCTTTTTTTTTTAATCTACCTGATACATAAGGACAGTGAGATCTTGTTTTCCCTGTGTTTTTTTGTTTGTCTACGCGCTTGTATTTCTTGATAAGGCGTTTAACGGATCTTTTAAATTTTAGGTTCATTGGTAAGTTTTTTTTCATAACCGTAAAAACATGAACAGCAACAATCTAAAACAGCAACAGTATGGATTAAAACTTTTGGTGCGATATAAATGATAGAGCGTGAAATCAGAGAAAACACCTCCGCCACATACCACAAGACTACAGGACTTAACCGTCTACATAGTTTGCTAAAGTAGAAAAAAATATTGGAGGATATTGAAATAGTTTACGTGCCATAAAAAAGAGGTAAAACAAAGAGAGAAGTGATTTAAGGTATTACAGACTGACCTCCAAAACTATCAGAACTAAAGTAGAAACAAACATTCCAAGAAATCCAAATAGAAGATACCAAAATAGTTAACGTTAAAACGGAAAACCGGGACTGACAACAGGTTATATAAGAAGCCACTACCACCACGACCACCACCACCACCACCACCTCTACTACCACTGGTCGTGACTGATAGGTTAGTTTGCTGGCGCGGCGTTCAAGAAGATTTCCCACCCGCCAAGACACACAACTGGCAATTTTTCACTCAGCGCCGAGTGATCTAAGACTACCCACACTCCCCTGAAGAGCATAAATCAACACGGACTCTAGATTCTCTCGAAAAGAGGATCAAAGATGAGCTCCGGGGGCAGCATGAGCCAAGCTAGATGACGCCGCTATAGACACTTCCCTGCGCCACAACGGGCTGGGGTAGATCACAAGACCACACTAAGAAAGCCTACCGGTGCCATAGCCCAGACGTAAAAAAAAGACCCCACGCCATAACAAGACAAAACAAGGCCATCAGAGTAGTGTATTAAAAAATAAAAATAGTGTAGGGGATAAAAAAAGGCGAGTGTTGTAAGTACTTCTGAGGGTCCGGAACAGCAAGATGACAAGATGGAGCAGGACAGGACACAATAAAATTTCGAATAGACCATCTTGACCATAGGACAAAGGAGCAATGTAGGACACGCCAGATTTTCTAAGGAACCTTCACGGGCTAAGCCAGGAACGAACACAACAAGTTTTCGAGGAGACCGTCTCGCCAACAGGACAGAAAAGAGCCTGGCAGGACTCGCCAGTATTTCAAAAGAACCTCCAGGGCTTAGAACAGGGCAGGAGACGTCAAGTTTTCTCAAGAACCGTCTCAACAAAATTACAGAGCTGGGCAGAAGAGAACACGTCAGGACTTCTAAGAAACCTCCAGAGCTTAGGACAGAACAGAACACGCCGATAATTCGAAGTAACCGCAATGACAACAGAATATAATAAGGTAGAAGAGAACACGTCAGGACTTCTAAGAATCCTCCAGAGCTTAGGACGGAACAGAACACGCAAAGATTTCGAAGTAACCGCCATGACAATAGAATATAACAAGGCAAAACGACTACGGCAGGTTTTCTCAGGGTCCATATCAACTACAGAACATAAAAGGACAGACCACAACACAGGTTTTTAATGGGCCGTCTTACAACAGGACAGAGCGGAGCAGCACACGCCAAGTTTACCCAATGACCACCACAACAGCAGGGCAGGGCAGGGACGGGACGGGACGGACGCGGCCAGAGCATTACGTTATTGACAGCCCCGAACACTAATCCGGCGCGTGTGTGGCGGAAAGCTTTTACGGAACAAAGTGTCGGCAATAACGTGGCGCGGCGGAGGGCACGTCAAGAGGAAATCAATAGTAGTAAATAGAGAGTAAATAAATGGAAACAAAATAAACAAATGTAAATAAATAAATACGTAAAAAAGTTTAAATCTAATTACTTATGAAAACACGCGTCACTTAAATAACACCATAATACAAATAATGAAAATTGTTAAAATAAAAAAATAAAAACTGAATCACGGGAGAAAGCATTATGTATGGTGTTATTTTTTTTTGGGGGGGGGGTTGGTTCAGTGTTATTAAATGTAGCTTTCGTGTTAATGAGTTTTCTATATGCTTGTTCTCTCTCTCTCTCTCTCTCTCTCTCTCTCTCTCTCTCTCTCTCTCTCTCTCTCTCTCTCTCTCTCTCTCTCTCTCTCTCTCTCTCTCTCTCTCTCTCTCGCTCTCGCTCTTCCTCCCTCCCTCCCTCCCTCTCCCCTCTTCCACTCTCTCCCCCTTCATCCATCCATTTCGTCTGCTAATGAATTATTCGGTCGGCGGTGAAACAATAGAATACAATGAAAGAGTTAAAACAAAGAGCAAATAAAAAGTGAAATAGATAAAAGATTAGCAATTCACGCTTCGTTGCAGGATATCCGGAGCGTCTGACTACATTATACTCTTCCTGCGTGTCTCTGTCTGTCCCTCCGTCCGTTCGTGCATACATGTGTGTGTGTGTGTGTGTGTGTGTGTGTGTGTGTGTGTGTGTGTGTGTGTGTGTGTCTCTCTCTCTCTCTCTCTCTCTCTCTCTCTCTCTCTCTCTCTCTCTCTCTCTCTCTCTCTCTCTCTCTCTCTCTCTCTCTCTCTCTCTCTCTCTCTCTCTCTCTCTCTCTCTCTCTCTCTCTCTCTCTCTGTCGGTGGCTAACAAGGCGAGGTTTTTCCTGATATTTATTTGATTCAGGGACGACAGTTGAGATGTATGCAAGGACACTCTCTCTCTCTCTCTCTCTCTCTCTCTCTCTCTCTCTCTCTCTCTCTCTCTCTCTCTCTCTCTCTCTCTCTCTCTCTCTCTCTCTCTCTCTCTCTCTCTCTCTCTCTCTCTCTCTCTCTCTCTCTCTCTCTCTCTCTCTCTCTCTCTCTCTGTGTGTGTGTGTGTGTGTACTAACGTAGCCGTAATACATAATAGAGAAAATAAAAGTTGACTTACATAGTTTTTCACAGCTTTTCTTTCTGCCCGGAAGGTTTGAATCTACACAGTTCTTGGTAAAGGTATTGAAAAACTGGAGGTCTTTGAGAAGGGAACAATATTTAGGTAAATGAGAGTAATAGTAGTCGTATTTGTAGTAGTAGTAGTAGTAGCAGCCATGCCTGCGTCCTAATAGCAGAGGGACAAATAGAGGTTCTGTTATTCTATGTATTATTCATATATTACTCCCTTCAGCATTCCTTACCCTCTTTTTTCTGATTTTTATTTTAATACATCATAGCGATAATAATCATAGTTTTTTTTGTTGTTGCCCTAGTAGTTGTAGCAGCAGTAATAGTGGTAACAGTAATGATAGCAATAGTTACAGTACGTGGGTGTACGACTACTACTACTACTACTACTACTACTACTACTACTACTACTACTACTACCACCACCACCATCACTGCTACTACTACTACAGCTACTACTACTACTACTACTACTACCACCACCACCACCACCACCACCACCACTGCTACTACTACTACTACTATTACTACCAATACAACTACTACTACAGCTACTACTGCTACTACCAATAACAGGAGAAACAAAAGTACCAGTCTCCCTTTCTCGGCCGGAGCTAATGAAATGCGACAAAACGGGACCGTAGATTATTTTACAGCAAATATCACAAATAATAATAATAATAATAGGGATAATAATATGAATAAGAATATGAATAAGAATAATAGTAATGGTAATGATTGTAGCAAAACAAGAACAGCAGCAGTGACAATAAATATTAAGAGCAGAATAATTAGAAAGAAAAATAGATGACAATCTTTTTCCCTTCGACCTGTGTTTCCCCGAATGCCTGGAGGGCTGCTGAGCGTGTTTCCTCCTCCTCCTGCTCCTCTTCCTGCTCCGTCACCCCCTTTCTCCTCATTCTCCTCCTCCTCCTATTCCTTCTCTTCTTCCTCCTATTCTCTTTTATCTTCGCGCGCCGTCACCCTCTTCTCATTACAAACAACTGATCCTGAATTATTGTCTTTGTTAACTTGAGGTGATGGACGTCTCTGCGTTTTTCAAAGAGGATGAATGAGAGGGAAGGGAAGTTCGGTGGTCTGAGGCGGCGGGAAGGAGAATTTATTTGATCTTGGTGGCGGGAGAGAGGGATTTATAATTGGCAGTGTCGAAGGGGCGAGGGAAGGAAGGTGGAGAGGCAGTACGGGAAAGGGAGATTGCTAAGGGAGTGTGAGGAGAGAGAGAGAGAGAGAGAGAGAGAGAGTAGGTAGATTGTAAGAGGAAAGTTCGTGTGATGTGAAGTGGAATGGAGAACTCTATTTGCCCTTGGTGGAGAGAGAGAGAGAGAGAGAGAGAGAGAGAGAGAGAGAGAGAGAGAGAGAGAGAATCACACTCGAGTAGTGAAGGAAGGGAATGAAAAAGAGGAATGTATGAAAGGAAGGAGAACTACAGGAATAGAGGAAGTGTTGAAGATAACAAAGAGAAGGTGAGAGGAAAGATCAGTTCAGACAAAAGACTGAAAGGAAAGAAGGAAGGAAGGAACGAAGGAAGGGAACGAAGGATGTAGAAAGTGAATAAGAACAGTGAATAAAAGACCAGTATGATAGTTTAAAGTATGTGGAAAAAAAAGTAATAGAAAGACAGAAATTAAGATGTTAAGTAAAGTAAAAAATGCACAGATAGACGAAGGTTTGAAGTGTAAGCTGAGGTAAATGAGAAATGTATAGACGGAATTAACGTAAAATGCAAGTAAGGATAAAGCGTGTAAAACATATAAAGAAAGAGTGATAGGAAAAACAAGTGAGTGATCAAAGGAATGAGAAACACGTGAAAATGAGAAGGTTGGAATTACGGACAAAGACAAAGAAGGAAGAAAGGAAGGAAGGATGAATGCGTGGATGGATGGAAAGATAAAGAGGGTAAAGAAAAAAACCAATAGAAGAAAAATAATACAGAGACTTGCAAAAACGAGTGATCAAAGGAATAAAAAACATGAGAAGAAGAAGGAGAGCAAGTGGGAATATTAATGAGAAAAGTGTGGAACGGGAAAAAAGTGAACAGGGACAAAGGTTTGGAATCTCTTAGTCGTCGTGGTGAGGAATAAGTGATTGAATAAATGAATGAATGAATAAGAGAACGAAGAGAGGATGGAGGGAAGGAGGAAATTCAAGGAGAGACGCAAGGAGAGAAACAACCTTGAGGAAAGTGTTAATGGAGGGAGAATGAAGTAGGGAGGAAGGACTTCATGGACCTATGGAAAAATGCTGCTCAGGCGAAGATAGGAAGAGAAGGATGGAAGGAAAGGAGGAAGGAATTAAGCAAGGAATGAAGACAGAGAGAAATGGCGCTGGAAACACTGATGAAATTGCAAAAAAAAAAGAAAAAAAAGAAAAGAAAGCAGAATTGAATGAAGAAAGGAATGGCAGGAAATAAAGAACGAAGGAAGGATTTAGGACGAAGACGAGAATAATGGAAGGAAGAAATAAAAAAATGGAAATAAAGGAAGAAAAGGAATACAAAAGAAGACTTGCATTTCTGAAGGAAGGAGAAAGGAAAAAAAGAACGAAGAAAGTAAGGAAAAATGGAAATAAGAATGAAGGAAGGAAGGACGTTGAAAAGGAAATAAGAAAAGTTGAAGATGTGCGTTTTTGAAGGAAGGAAGGCAGTCAGAGAGGAGCTGCGACAAACTAAGCATGGCCTCTCCTCACAAAACTCCCGTTGGTGGAGGAAATGGCAATTACGTTATTCAGGTTCTTTTTATTCAGTCATTTGTGGGTAACGAGGGAGAGAGAGTGACAGGTGAGGCGAAGAGGAGGAGGAGGAGGAAACAGAAGTGGTGGCTAAATTTGGTAGTGAGAGAAAGAGAGAGAGAGAGAGAGAGAGAGACGGACAAACAGACACTCACACATACATACAGACAGACAGACAGACGGACAAACAGACACACAAACAGACAGACATTCAGACAGACAGAACCAGACGAAAATATACACACCGACACAAGGAAAGAAGAGATAAAGAGGAGACGCAAGACTTCCCAAACTTATTTCTTCAAGGGAAAAAGAGAGGAAGGAGAAAAGAGACATAGAGGAAAGATTAGTGTGAGAGAGGCAGATAGATAGAGGTAAAGAGAAAGAGAGAAAGCGCGAGGGAGAGAAAAATAAATAAGAAGAAAAAGAGATATTGAAAGCACGGTAGAAATGAATAAAAATATGAAGAGAAAAATAGATAGATACAGAGAGAGAGAGAGAGAGAGACCTAACAAAGTGAGCAAACAGACTACAATACCTGAGGGAAATGAGAGCCTCGCTTGAGCGGCCGAGACGGAGGGCGCCACAGGGGCTGGGCGACGACTCCAAACAGAGAAGCCTGCAAGTTACCCCGGGGGACTCCTTGCTTTCTCTCTCTCTATCTCTCTCTCTTTCTATCTATCTATCTATTTATCTGTCTATCTGTGTGTATGTGTGTTCGTCTTCTTTGCTGGTTATTGCATTTTTTCTATTCTCTTTATTCTTTCCATTTCCCTTTTCTTCTTTTTCCTTCCTCCTCTTTATGCTGTTTCCTCACCTACTTTCTCTTCCTCTTCCTCTTCCTCTTTCTCGTTATTCTTCCTCTTTCCGTTTTCGTCTTGCCTCCATCCTCCTCCATATGCTTGTTTCTTCATCCACTTCCTCTTTCCCTTCCACTCTCGTAGAATGATAAATAAAAATGGAGAATCATGCTTATGAAGATTAAAGGCGGAGGCTTATTCCCACTTTTAGCTTTATCGTGCATCGAGCAGGTCTTCGTTAAACAGAGGGCGGCTTGCTAACGTCTTCCCGCGCGCTATAAAAAGAAAGGAACCAGGAAGACGAATACTAGTAATTATTGGTCCATCAGCTTGAGAGAGAGAGAGAGAGAGAGAGAGAGAGAGAGAGAGAGAGAGAGAGAGAGAGAGAGAGATTAAACGCGTAAATCAGAAGAGAAAAAAGAAAAGGAAAATATTGTAGCAGGAAGTAAGAAAAATTAAATATCCCAAATAGGGCATCTTTTCTGAACATGAAGATGAAAGTAAAGAAACTCACCAATGTATTAGAAAAGTCACCGCATTCCTTACTAAACGATGTCAGTTATTACAAGCTCTAAAAACCAACGGCTGCTTTTTAATTGTTTTCTTACGATTACTTTCAAGGGGAGATTATCGAGACGCCTCTCCACCCGAAATTGACTTCTCCTTTGGTCACTCATCTGTACTCTCCTTTGTTGGGTCAGTGCTTAGCGGGCTTTTTCTCTCGTGTGTTTGTGCCCTTGAGCTGCTTCCTGTGCTATAAAAAAAATATACTTAACTTTTTTATACTGCTGCGTGACTGTAAGGCGCCATACTGTTACCAACGGCGAAAAAAATATACGTTGGGTATGTCCATTATTAGTCCGTAAATGTGGCTCGTAGAAAACGCGTATGGAGCGGGATCTGTGTCACCAATGTTCCTGGAAATGATGTCAAAAGAGCGGTCTAGGAAAGGAGAGATTAAAGTATGTGGGAGAGTCAGCTCCTCACCTCCAATGACTTCTACTTATTGTTAATGCATTGATTAAGATTGATATGCGAAAAAAAATCATTAAGCCCCTTCATTCTGACGCCATCCAACTCAAAAAGCTTGTTAAATCAGTTCCAAAGAGTTCTCGGTAATTGCATGCTCGTCTCCTCATCATTGGCGGTTAAAAATGTATAATGAGAGACAGAACAGTTCATCACTCATAAAGGCATTGACTGATTGGAAACCTCACAACGTATTAATATTTGATAATGAACTTTCCTTTTCTGTATGTGTTGGAAGTACATCAGGAGCGGTATTCTCAGGAGTAATCCCCCCCCCCCCTCTCTCTCTCTCTCTCTCTCTCTCTCTCTCTCTCTCTCTCTCTCTCTCTCTCTCTCTCTCTCTCTCTCTCTCTCTCTCTCTCTCTCTCTCTCTCTCTCTCTCTCTCTCTCTCTCTCTCTCTCTCTCTCTCTCTCTCTCTCACACCCACACACAATGGACAACACAAACACCGTTATCTCTTTCGGTTCTATCCCCTCTCTATGAACTCCACCCAGAAAACAGTCCTGCCGTCATGATGCTTGAGTACCTGTTAATAGCCGGCCATCACGACAGTCACCTGGCAAATAAAGGCGTTTAGCTAAGTAATTACGGTCGTTGACTTTATGAGGGGGGGGGGGGGTCAGTGTGTGTATGTGTGTGTGTTTGGGCTTATGTTTGGTTATGATTATGCTGTGTTTGTCTGTCTACTGGAAGCTTTTTGTTTGTGTTTGTTCCTATCTGTTTGTATGCTTGCCTTTTTGTTTGTTTGTTAATTTGTGTGTGTTTGTATTTTTTCATCCCATACATCTTTTCCCTCCCTCTTTGAATCTGTCTCTACCTGTCCACGTGTCGCTTCTTGTCCCTATGCCCGTCTGTCTGTCGTTCTTTTGTCTTTGTCTTTCTTTATCTCTCAGTTCCTTCCCATCTGTCTGTTTGTCTGTCTGTCTGTCTGTTTCTGCATTTGTCTGTCTGTCTGTCCGTCTGTGTCTGTCTGTTTTCTCTCTCTCTCTCTCTCTCTCTCTCTCTCTCTCTCTCTCTCTCTCTCTCTCTCTCTCTCTCTCTCTCTCTCTCTCTCTCTCTCTCTCTCTCTCTCTCTCTCTCTCTCTCTCTCTCTCTCTCTCTCTCTCTCTCTCTCCATCTATCTATCTATCTATATCTATCTATCTATCTACCTAGCCACCTATCTCCCGCTCTCCTGATAACAGATGGGGAAACACGGGGCGGGGCAGGGCGGGGCCGTGGTTGAGGGTGGCGTGGGCGGCGTTGACCCCAAAACGCACCATATTTGTGGGTAAAGTTAATTGGATGTAACTCGGCGTCATCAAAAATTGCCGACACAGCGCACGAGTTTTTGCGATTGACCATTTTTTTTATTTGATCAACTTTTTGCCATTTGTATATTTACGTGTATTTTTTTATTTTGTTTTGTGTGTTTGTTTTTTACTGAGTTCCGTTAATTGGATTTATTTTATTATGACCGCACGTTGTTTTTTCAGTTAATTCTGTGTTCGTTCGTCTCTCTCTCTCTCTCTCTCTCTCTCTCTCTCTCTCTCTCTCTCTCTCTCTCTCTCTCTCTCTCTCTCTCTCTCTCTCTCTCTCTCTCTCTCTCTACTTATGTTACAGCGCGTTGAAAGAGAAGCTCTCTCTCTACTTATGTTACAGCGCGTTGAAAGAGAGAGAGAGAGATTATAATTAGTATTATCAACTCTTTTCTTTTATTTTTTCGGTTATTGTAGAAGTGTTTATATCGTTTTTTTCTTAGTAAGCTGAAGACTAAATGAATACAGAGAATAGCCTTATTTTTTACCGCATTATATCACTTAGTTCCACCTCTATCTTACATTCGTTTTGTTATTTCCATATTTAGTATTATTTTTCTTTATAGTGGCAAAGTTATATAAGACACCATATACAGAGAGCGATATCTTGGAACTAACCACTAAATTTCCCTTACCTGACATTCTCTTATAAATTTGTCTATATTTTTTCCTTAATGGCCAATTGAAATGAAAGAAGATATGAAAACCGATTGAGAGGAAATATTCGTCGCAGCTCAAATTTACTTTTATCGGTTTTATTTATATGCCGATTTGTTTTTTGCTCCCGTCGTGAAAATTGGAGGCGGACAAATAAAAGAGAGAAGATAGACATTCATCGGAGCGACGTATCCCAATATTAATGAATTGTCATCGTTGAGGCTTCCCTGTATTGGATTGCCTCTCTCCTCCTCCCACCCCGAAGGAAAAACAAAGGAATACGAGAAAACAGCAACAAATGGGAGTTTTAGAAGATGAATTGTCTTTTTTTTTTTTTTTTTTGTGTGTGTGTGTGTGTGTGTGTGTGTGTGTGTGTGTTTCCTCGTGAAGAGAATTTCACACCCACACATCCAGCTACACACACTCACACACACACCTACACACACACACACACACACACACACACACACACACACACACACACACACACACACACACACACACACACACACACACACACACACACACACCTAAATGCTGTTTTTTAAACTTTTTTGCCTCATTTGTTATTCATGTCACGTTTAGCAAGTTTGTCAAAAAATGTGTCCTCGACGTATTAAACAAAGAAAAAAAAAGAAAAAAAAACTGAAATACCCTCCAGAGTGTGTCAGCGGCAGGTGCAGGCCAGGTAACGCGCGGCAGGCGAGCTTAGTGTTATTATCAGCATTATAATTTATTAGATTATTATTATTATTCTCATTATCATTATGTTTTATTATTATTGCTGTTAGTATGATTCATCTTTATGATCTATGTGATCGCCAGTATGGGTTCCGCAAGGGGCGTTCTACTGGCCATCTTCTTGCTCTCTTAACTGACTCTTGGTCATCCTCTCTTAGCCGTTTCGGTGAAACTTTCTCTGTTGCGCTAGACATATCGAAAGCTTTCGAGAGAGTCTGGCACAAGTCTTTGCTCTCTAAACTGCCCTCTTACAGTTTCTATCCTTCTCTCTTGTCCTTTATTTCCAGTTTCCCTTCCGGCTGTTCTATCTCCTCTTTAGTAGACTGTCACTGTTATTCCCCTAAACCTATCAACAGTGGTGTTTCACAGGGCTCTGTCCTATCACTTAATCTTCCTGTTATTCATCAGTGATCTTCTTTCTATAACAAACTGTCCTATCCATTCATATGCTGACGACTCCACTCTGCATTATTCAACTTCTTTCAACAGAAGACCTTCTCAACAGGAATTACAATACTCCAGAGTGGAGGCTTCAGAACGCTTAAGCTCAGACCTTGCTATCATTTCCGATTGGGGCAAAAGGAACCTTGTGTCCTTCAATGCCTCAAAAACCCAATTTCTCCACCTATCAACTCGACACAATCTTCCAAACACCTATCCCCTATTCTTCAACAACACTCAACTGTCACCTTCTTCAACACTAAACATCCTCGGTCTATCCTTAACCCAAAATCTTAACTGGAAACTTATATCTCTTCTCTCACAAAATCAGCTTCCTCGAGGTTGGGCGTTCTGTATCGTCTCCGCCAGTCCCTCGTATGGAGTATGCATCTCACGTGTGGGGGGGCTCCACTCACACAGCTTTCCTTGACAGAGTGGAGTCTGAGGCTCTTCGTCTTATCAGCTCTCCTCCTCTTACTGATTATCTTCTACCTCTTAAATTCCGCCGCTATGTTGCCTCTTTTTCTATCTTCTATCGATATTTTCACTCTGACTGCTCTTCTGAACTTGCTAACTGCATGCCTCCCTCTCTCCAGCGGCCCCGCGACTGTCCACTCTTGTTCATTGCTATACTGTCCAAACCCCTTATGCAAGAGTTAACCAGCATCTTCACTCTTTCATCCCTTACACTGGTAAACTCTGGAACAGTCTTCCTTCGTATGCATTTCCTCTTGCCTTTGTGTATCAAGACACCTCTCCACCCGAAATTGACCTCTCTTTTGGCTACTCTATACTATCTTCTGTTGTGGGAGCGGCAAGTAGCTGGCATTTTTTTTTTGTACACTCTTGCCCTTGAGCTGACTCTTTTGGTGTAAAAAAAGAAAAAAGAAAGTGTTATAATTAATTATCTTTCTTTTTCTCTCGCTCTTATCTTTAACTTTCATCTCTTGGCAATCATAGCTCCTTTTCTCTTTGAATCATACCTCTTTTGAAATCCTCCTCCTCCTCCTCCTCTTCTAACTAATACTTTCCTTCCTTCTCATCCTAATCACCTTCGCCATAATCATTTTCACATTCCTCCTCGTCTTTTCCTTTTCCTCTCTTCCTCTCCTAGTTTTTCGCCGCTTCCACATCATGGTCCTCCTCCTCCTCCTCCTCCTTTTATTACCGCTTAACCAGATTGAAAGTCAAGTATAATGAAATGGGTTTGGGGGAAGTACTCGTTTGGCCTAAGTAGTTCAAACAAGCATGATTATCCGAGAGAGAGAGAGAGAGACTAATTAGCGTCCGTGTTAATTTACGAATCTGTTGAGTGAGTTTGAGACGTTTGTTTTCACGCTCCCGGAAGTGTGTGTGTGTGTGTGTGTGTGTGTGTGTGTGTGTGTGTGTGTGTGTGTGTGTGTGTGTGTTTTCCCAAGTTACACATAGACACCGATTCGTTTCCTCATGTTTCTCCTCCTCCTTCTCCTCCTCCTCCTCCTCTTCAGGTGTCAGGAGTCTGAGAGATGCGTTACTTTTACTGTTTCTTTAGTACCTCTCTCTCTCTCTCTCTCTCTCTCTCTCTCTCTCTCTCTCTCTCTCTCTCTCTCTCTCTCTCTCTCTCTCTCTCTCTCTCTCTCTCTCTCTCTCTCTCTCTCTCATTTGTCTTTCTTTTCTTCTCTATGACATTTTTCCTTATTTTCTTGCCTTCCTCTCTTCCTCCTCCAAATTAGTTTAGGTTTTTATCTCCTTTTTTCTTCCCTTACATAATTTCCTCTCTTTTCGCCTTCTTCCTTTCTTCCTTCCTTCCTTCCTTCTTCTCGGTGTTAATTTAGTCTTTTATCGCTTCTAGTTTTATTGATATTAATCTCTTTTTTCTTCTTCTTTACTTCCTTCCTCTCTTTACGTGATTCCATTTACTGCCTTCCTTCTTATGTTGCTCTTTTTTATGTTTTTTTTATTATGTGTCAAGAGTGTTTTTTTTCTTCTTTTTTTTCCGGGAGAGTAATTTCGCTGCCCTTATCCGAGCTTATTATATTTATGGTCTTCTCCTCCTCCGCCTCCTTCTCCTCCACTTCTTTTCGGTTTTTCCTAGTCCATTTTTCTCTTCCTAATCCTTTTCTGCCTTCACCTCTTCATTATTTCTGTTTTTCAGCTTCTGGTTCTAATCCTCTTTATCCACTTTCTAATCCACTTCTTTTTCTTCTGCTTCTTCTTTTAATTTTCTTTTGCTCTTAATCCACCTCCTTCACTTTCTCATTTCACCTTATTCTCTCTCTCTCTCTCTCTCTCTCTCTCTCTCTCTCTCTCTCTCTCTCTCTCTCTCTCTCTCTCTCTCTCTCTCTCTCTCTCTCTCTCTCTCTCTCTCTCTCTCTCTCTCTCTCTCTCTCTCTCTCTCTCTCTCTCTCTCTCTCTCTCACACACACACACACACACACACACACACATCTCGATCCTCTTTATCCAGTTTCAAATCCACCTATTTTTCTTCTTTTTCTTCTTTTTCTGCTTGTGATCCTACTCCTTCGCCTGCTCATTTCACCTTATTCTCTCTCTCTCTCTCTCTCTCTCTCTCTCTCTCTCTCTCTCTCTCTCTCTCTCTCTCTCTCTCTCTCTCTCTCTCTCTCTCTCTCTCTCTCTCTCTCTCTCTCTCTCTCTCTCTCTCTCTCTCTCTCTCTCTCTCTCTCTCTCTCTCTCTCTCTCTCTCTCTCTCTCTCTCTCTCTCTCTCTCTCGTCCTGATCTTCCTCCTCATCCACTTCTTTTTAATCCTCTTCAGACTTTCCACAATTCGCTTTCTTTTTCATTTTTTTTCTTGCTTCTTATATCTGTTTCTTATTCATTGTTTCTTTCTCTTTCTCCGGCATATATTTTCCTTTCTCCATGTTGTTCTTTTATCATATTCTGCTCTTGTTTTCAATCTTTCGTTTCTTTTCCTTTTTTGTCGTCTCCAATTCCTCGTTTTCCATTTCCTTTTCCACGTCTCATTTTCCTTATCCGCCTCGTTCCGGCAGATGTATTTCTCTTACCTCCTCATTTTCTTCTCGTCTCCTTCATCATCTTCCTTCCTTATCACTCCCACGAGCTCCTTCTCCTCATCATCTTCCTCCTCCTCTTCCTCCACTTCCTTTTCTCTTTCACCTCCTATTAATCTCTCACCTCCACGAGTACCCTCACGACTATTTTTACCCTCTCTCCTTCACCTCCTTTCTGGCTCCTCCTCCTCCTCCTCCTCCTGTATCACCACCACGGCCATCAAGACAAGCACCACAACATATATAACCATTACCACCACGCCCACCACCACCACCATCACCACCACCACCACCACCACCATCACCACCACCACCACCGCTATCATCACCTCTACCTACTCCTCCTCCTCATCCTCTTAGTCTTTTCTGTTTTAACTTTATCAGTTCTCTTCAGTGCGATATATATATATTTTTTGCATTTTGTCATCATTAATTTCATCTTCGCTTCTCCTCTATTGCTTTTTTTCTCATACTACAGTTTTATTCTTCCATTTAATTTGTCTACGCATTATCGTCACTCATCTGTGCATACTAAACATTTTACTATGCATTTTTGTTATTGATCTTCGCATCCTCTTTAAGTTAACAAAAATATACCTCGATTCAGTTTTTCCTCAATAGTTATAAACTCCTGTTCTCTGTTTTCCTGCTCGCTCTTTCTCTTCCGTTTATCAGTAAGCCTTTTCTGCGGGTTTAGTCTCTCATCTCGTTCCCTGTATCGTGTTTCCTGTCCTCTGAAAATAACAGCAACCTCGCAACAATATTCTTTTAACAGTTATAAATTCCTGTTCTCTGTTTTCATATTCGCTCTTTCCCTTTCCTTTATCAGCAAGCCTCTACGGTTTCAGTATTGCATCTCTATTAGCGTTCCTGTATCGTGTTTCCTGTCGTCTGAAAAATAACAACAACCTCGCAACAATATTCTTTTAACCGTTATAATTTTCTGTTCTCTGTTTTCATATTCGCTCTTTCCCTTCCCCTTATCAGCAAGCCTCTTCTACGGTTTCAGTATTGCATCTCTATTAGCGTTCCTGTATCGTCGTTCCTGTCCTCTGAAAAATAACAACAACCTCGCAACAATATTCTTTTCGGAATCGCCATGATTTAGTTTTATTTCCTTTCCTGCCTCTCATCATCATTGTTTTTTTCCATTTCACAGTCTTAATATTTTTTCATTCATCTATATATTATTTTCATTGTCCTTTGTATCCTGAAATACCATAACGTAGCCCGAATTTCTCTTCTATCTCATTATCATTCCGTTTTTTTCTCATATCGCAGTCATATATTTACCTATATTCCTATTTATATAACTTTTACTGTACTTTGTATCCTGAAACATCAACAGCAACACCCATGCTCATTAGAAGGCTTGTCCGCTCAGCCTACAGTTGCCTCCTCCACCTTATATATGCGTAAGTTCACAAGTCTCGAGCGTTTTTTCGCTTTTTTTCGTGAAGTTGCCAAGGTTAGCAAAGATGACCTAGTTCCTGGTTGCTAGACAAAGCGTTGGTGTAAGTCAGCTGTTCAGGTAATTGTTAGAGCAGACAGGTGCAGAGAATTCAGGTCAAGTGGATTACTTTTAATAGCACACGATTTTTCATTACTCAACACCGCGAACACACACTAATTGCAGTACTTATATTGCAATTACAAGACTGCTGGTGAAACCTTTATAATCATTTCCTCTTACTCCTCTTCCTCTCCTCCTCTTGCTTCTTCTACTTCTGGTTTTAATCTCATATGTTTTTGCGTGACTGGGAAATTTATTACTTTAAATAGAACACAAACAAAACCACGAACACCAAACTAAATATAACAATTCCATTAGTATTACAAGACTTTTGGTGAGATTTTTATCATTGTTTCCTCTTCCTCTTCGTCCTCTCATCCTTCTAGTCTTTTTTTCTCATGTTTTTGTGTGTGAGTGACGGGTAAATAAATTACCTTCAGCAGAACTCAATCTGTCATTATTAAACACCACGAACTCCATACCACAGGATTTTTGGTGAGACTTTTGTAACTATTTCCTGTCTCGTCGTCTCCTTCTCCTCTTGCTTCCTTTCCGTGTAGTTCTTCTCTCATGTGTTTGTGTATGAGTGACGGGGAAATAAATTACCTTGAGCAGAACACAATCTATCATTATTCAACACCACAGGACTTTTGGTAAGACTTTTGTAACTATTTCCTCTTTATCCTCGTCCCTTTTCCTTGCTTCCTTTCCTTGTAGTTCTTCTCTCATGTGTTTGTGTGTGAGTGACGGGGAAATAAATTACCTTCAGTAGAACACAATCTGTCATTATTCAACACCACAGGACTTTTGATGAGACTTTTGTAACTATTTCCGCTTTCTCCTCGTCGCCTTCTAATGTTGCTTCTTCTCCTTCTAGTTCTTTTTTAATGTTTTTTTTTGTGTGTGACGGGGACATAAATTACCTTCCTCAGAACACAGTCTATCATTATTAGACATCACTTAACACCAAACTAATCAACAGTCTTATTACTTTTACGAGATTGCTACTGAAACTTCCATAATTATTTCCTCTTCCTCCTCGTGTCCTCCTCCTCCTTTTTTCCTCCTTCACACAATTTGCAACACCTTTCTGATTTTCACGAGATTGCAACTGAAATTTCCTTACCCATATTTCCTTTTCCTCCTCCCTGTATTCTCCTTCTGCTTCTTCTCCTAAGTTCTCCAGTCATGTGTTCGTGTGACTATGTAGATGTGTTCTCAAAGTGTTTCCTTGTTCTTTGCTCTCCTATTGTCATTATTTCCTGCGTTTGTTTCTTTCTCATTTTCTTTCCCGATCTTTTCCGTCACTTTTCTGTTCCTGTCTCGCGATGGAAGGTCAGTTTCATTTCTCTGATTAATTTTTGTCCCTTTGATTTTCTTTCTGTCTTTGATGCTAAGCTTGATGATGTATACGTTGTTATTATTATTATTATTATTATTATTATTATTATTATTATTATTATTATTATTATTATTATTATTATTATTATTATTATTATTATTATTATTATTATTATTATTATTATTTTTATTATCATCATTAGTAGTAGTTGTATTATTATTATTGTAGCTATTCGGTCAACAGTAAGAATATATGAATAATTAATTGGGTATGAATTGCTACTATTTTTTCCACCGTCTAACTCATTAAATATTGCGTTTAAAAATTCATCGACACTGAGCTCTTAATTTCCCCTCTCGCGGGGCAGCAAATAACCACACACTTTACGTGGACAGAATATTAGTAATTACACTCGGGCACTCAATCAGTCAGTCGGTCGGTCAGTCAGTTGGTCAGTCAGTCAATCATCCTTTCGTCTGTAAATGATCCAGTCAGATATTTCGTCATCCAGTCAAGTAGTTGGTCAATTACTCTTGTCAGTCATTCGGTCACTCTGTTAGTCATTTCGTCTGCCAGTTTGTCCGTATGTCAGCCTTTCACGTGGTCAGTCAATCAGTAAGTTTGGCAGTAAATTCGTAAGACATTCAGTCAGTCTTCTCGACAATCTTTCAGTCATTCTGTTAGGCATTTCGTCAGTCAGTTAGTCCATCAGTCAGTGTCTCAAGTACTTCGTTAGTCAGTTAGTCAGTCAGTCCGGCAGTCAGATTTTCAGTTCAGTCAATCAGTAAATCAGTTCGTCCAATCACATGCTCCTTTTCTTTCACACACACCATTTTTCTTCATATCACCACGGAGAATAATAATAATAATGGTTAGAGACAGGGAGGCAAGGCAAGGCAAGGCAAGGTGAGCGAGCGAGCGGTCAAGGCAGCCAGCACTACCTCTGACCCTCAGGTGTGAAAAATATACCTGGGCAGAATCTGATTGCCTTCACTTGGGATTATGTGGTGTATGTGGGCTGGTTTTGTTACTCTGGCGAATCACAATACACTCAACACCGCTTTGCTTTAGTAATAGTGGTGTTGGTGGTGGTGGTAATAAAGGAAGTTAGATGTGATGATGGTAATGATCGTGGTGGTAGTAGTGATGCTGGAATGTTGATGGTGATGATGGTAGATAGTGAAGAAGCTGTAAATGGGAATGTTAGAAGTGGTGATGATATTGGTGAGGGTAAGAAGGTGGTGAAAATTGTGGTTGTTGTGGTGGTGATAATCGTAGTTGTAAGATGATGTTAGTGATGAAGGTAGTGGTGGTGGTGATGATGCTGGTGATGGTGAGGTTGGCGGTAGTGGTGCTTGTGGTGTTGATGGAATGGGAAGGGGAAGAAAGGCAGGCCGATGTAATGGGATAATGGGATAATGGGAAGGAAAAATGAACTATGAAAAATTAAAATGATTAAAAGGAATAAAAAAAAATGGAAAAAGGAATAATACAAAACGAAATAAATTAAATAAGGATACAGCTGGTGACGGTTGCTGTATAGGTGAAAATAACAGCAAGAACAACAAAAATGATAACCCCGGCAACACACCAGAAACACTAATAGCAACACTTCTACTATTACAAGACTTCTGCTCAAACTTCCATAATTGTTTCCTTTCCACTTCCTCTACCTCCTTCTCCTCCCCTAATCCTCCTGATCCTTCTTAGTTTTCTATTTCGCGTTCTTGTTTTTTTCGATTTTTCTCCTACTCCTTCCATAATATCTTACTACTTTTGCTACTGATACTGATAACGCCACTACTACTACTACTACTACTACTACTACTACTACAACTTCTATTACAGTTACCATAACTTGTAGAACTTCTTGTAGACAGCCTCCTTCCCTCCCAATGCAACTAAAACTTTTCCTCTTCCTTCCACCCTTCCTCCTCCTCCTCCTCCTCCTCCTACTTATCTAACTAAAACTTCTACTTTCACCACTACGATTATCACCAGTTTTGCAAGTGTTAACGCTGGTGAAATCCTTACGCGACTGTGTGTGTGTGTGTGTGTGTGTGTGTGTGTGTGTGTGTGTGTGTGTGTGTGTGTGTGTGTGTGTGTGTGTGTGTTCAAGTCGGGCCCACTCACCGGAGGACTTGGCGGGGAGGTGTTGAGGGACCGAGGCACAGAAACACACTGACTGAGGGAAGCTACGGGCCGGCGTGCTCCTCCGCTCGTGTGTGTGTGTGTGTGTGTGTGTGTGTGTGTGTGTGTGTGTGTATCTATATTCCTGTTTATCATTCTTTTTCCTGTTTTTTTATTTGGTTTTACTTTCTCACTTTCCTTAATTTATTTATATTTGTATTATTACTTTTTCTATTTGATTTTTTTATTCGTTTTTATAACTTAAATTTTTCCTAGTTAATTTTTCCTTTTTCTCTCTTATCTGTCTTTTGATATTTTTTGTTTCTGTTTTTCTGTTTTATTTTATTTTCCTTCTGTTCATCTGTGTTATATTCTTTCTTGTTCCCTCTTCGCTTTCTTCTCTCTCCCTTATTATCTCTCCATTATTTATTTTTATTTTTCTTCATATTTGTTTTTCTTTTTTCCTTCATCTATTTTTTCTCTTTTTTTCATCCTTCTCTCTCTGGATGTCATATAGTGTTTTTGTGTCTTATGATCTCTCTCTCTCTCTCTCTCTCTCTCTCTCTCTCTCTCTCTCTCTCTCTCTCTCTCTCTCTCTCTCTCTCTCTCTCTCTCTCTCTCTCTCTCTCTCTCTCTCTCTCTCTCTCTCTCTCTCTCTCTCTCTCTCTCTCTCTCACAGTCATTCCATTACTTATATAAAAAAAAATCCTATATCCTGCTTACTGTAATACGAGAGAGAGAGAGAGAGAGAGAAAGGATACCCACTTAAGGAATGGAGGCGTTTTCTGGGATAATATCTTCTGAGAACTATATCTGCCGACGGGAAGCTTTGCCTTTTTTATCTCTTTTTATAGCGATACCTCTCCTCCTCTTCCTCCTCCTCCTGTCCTTTTTTCTGCCTTACTCTGATTAGGTGTGTGGGGGAAGAGGTGTGGGGTTGTATATGTGTCTTTGCAGCAATTTTGTCTATATGTCTGCTTTTCTGCTAACTTTTTTTGGGGGGAAGTATATTCTATTTTTTTTTTGCTTACCTACTACTACTACTACTACCACCACCACCACCACCACCACCACCACTACTACTACTACTACTACTACTACTACTACTACCTCCACCACTACCACACCACTACCACCATCACGACCATCACCACTACTACTACTATCCTACTCTCCCCTCTCTCTCTCTCTCTCTCTCTCTCTCTCTCTCTCTCTCTCTCTCTCTCTCTCTCTCTCTCTCTCTCTCTCTCTCTCTCTCTCTCTCTCTCTCTCTCTCTCTCTCTCTCTCTCTCTCTCTCTCTCTCTCTCTCTCTCTCTCTCTCTCTCTCTCTCTCTCTCTCTCTCTCTCTCTCTCTCTCTCTCTCTCTCTCTCTCTCTTATTCCATTCAGCATACGACTCATTCCAGGACATTCCCAAATCGGGTTGCTTAGGCCACAGGTAAACTTGTACCGACATATTGATTGACAGGCGTACACTCATCCCAATTTATGGGCTAGGGCTACCGTGGGAGAGTGAGAGAGTGAGAGAGAGAGAGAGAAGGGGGGGGGAGAAAATCCTACTTAACAGGAATTAGCATGCCATTACAAGTGCATTTAATTATTTGAAGAATCTTTAGTATGATGAAAATTTAATAAAACATTGTATGCTAAAACGACCGAGGACTCCATTCAGAGAGAGAGAGAGGATTGAAAGAAAGAAAGAAGAGGAATGAAACGACGAACACTGAAGGAAAGAAAAAGAAAGAGAGAGAGAGAGAGAGAGAGACTTAATTACATTTAAATTACTGGCTGTCCAGAAATTTAATTGTCGTAATACTCGTCTCATGTCTTTTTAAGACATTTTTTCTTTTTTCTCTTTTCTTTACATTAATTTTCTCACTTCGACTTCATCCCCTTTTTCTCTTCCTGTTATTCTTTATTTTTCCTTTACTTTCTTTCTTCTTTCTTTTTATCATTTATTGCACACACTTTTTTGTTTAAATTTTCATATTTCTATTTGTTCATTATAACATTTCCCTTATTTCGTTGTTTCTGTCTGTTTGTCTGTCTGTATGGGTGTCTGTCTGTCTGTCTGGGTGTCTGTCTGTCTGTCTGTCTGTCTGGGTGTCTGTCTGTCTGTCTGTCTGGGTGTCTGTCTGTCTGTCTGTCTGTCTTGGTGTCTGTCTCTGGGTGTCTGTCTGGGTGTCTGTCTGTCTGTCTGTCTGTCTGGGTGTCTGTCTGTCTGTCTGTCTGTCTGTCTGTCTGTCTGTCTGGGTGTCTCTCTGTCTGTCTGGGTGTCTGTCTGTCTGTCTGTCTGGGTGTCTCTCTGTCTGTCTGGGTGTCTGTCTGTCTGGGTGTCTCTCTGTCTGTCTGTCTGTCTGGGTGTCTGTCTCTGGGTGTCTGTCTGGGTGTCTGTCTGTCTGTCTGTCTGTCTTTCTGTCTGGGTGTCTGTCTGTCTGTCTGTCTGGGTGTCTGTCTCTGGGTGTCTGTCTGGGTGTCTGTCTGTCTGTCTGTCTGTCTTTCTGTCTGGGTGTCTGTCTGTCTGTCTGTCTAGGTGTCTCTGTGTCTGTCTGTCTGGGTGTCCGTCTGTTTGTCTGGGTGTCTGTCTGTCTGGGTGTCTGCCTGTCTGTCTGTCTGGGTGTCTGTCTGTCTGGGTGTCTGTCTGTCTCTGGGTGTCTGTCTGTCTGGGTGTCTGCCTGTCTGTCTGTCTGGGTGTCTGTCTGTCTCTGGGTGTCTGTCTGTCTGGGTGTCTGCCTGTCTGTCTGTCTGGGTGTCTGTCTGTCTCTGGGTGTCTGTCTGTCTGGGTGTCTGCCTGTCTGTCTGTCTGGGTGTCTGTCTGTCTGGGTGTCTGTCTGTCTCTGGGTGTCTGTCTGTCTGGGTGTCTGTCTGTCTGGGTGTCTGTCTGTCTCTGGGTGTCTGTCTGTCTGGGTGTCTGTCTGTCTGGGTGTCTGCCTGTCTGTCTGTCTGGGTGTCTGCCTGTCTCTGGGTGTCTGTCTGTCTGGGTGTCTGTCTGTCTCTGGGTGTCTGTCTGTCTGGGTGTCTGTCTGTCTGGGTGTCTGCCTGTCTGTCTGTCTGGGTGTCTGTCTGTCTGGGTGTCTGTCTGTCTGGGTGTCTGTCTGTCTCTGGGTGTCTGTCTGTCTGGGTGTCTGCCTGTCTGTCTGTCTGGGTGTCTGCCTGTCTGTCTGTCTGGGTGTCTCTCTGTCTGTCTGGGTGTCTGTCTGTCTCTCTGGGTGTCTGTCTGTCTGTCTGTCTGGGATTCTGTCTGTGTCTATCTGGATGTCTGTCTGTCCGTCTGTCTGTCTGGGTGTCTGGGTACTCTCTCTCTCTCTCTCTCTCTCTCTCTCTCTCTCTCTCTCTCTCTCTCTCTCTCTCTCTCTCTCTCTCTCTCTCTCTCTCTCTCTCTCTCTCTCTCTCTCTCTCTCTCTCTCTCTCTCTCTCTCTCTCTCGTAGATCTACTTAGGGACTTAGCTTAATCACCTCAGCTAAGAGAGAGAGATAGTTTGGGCTCTCTCTCTCTCTCTCTCTCTCTCTCTCTCTCTCTCTCTCTCTCTCTCTCTCTCTCTCTCTCTCTCTCTCTCTCTCTCTCTCTCTCTCTCTCTCTCTCTCTCTCTCTCTCTCTCTCTCTCTCTCTCTCTCTCTCTCTCTCTCTCTCTACTGTGTGTGTGTGTGTGTGTAATATATAGTAATTATTGTTGTATCTTACTATTTTTGGGTTCAGGAGAAAATTTACAATGAAAGAAATTAAAAAAAAGATGGGAATGAAAGTGAATGAATGAATGAACTAATGAAGAAAGGAAGGAAGGAAATAAGGAGATAAGAAATTGGAATGACATATGAAAGGAAGGAGAGAGGGAAGGAGAAATTAAAGGAAGAAATGACGATACCAAGGTCCAGGGTGAAGAAAAGAATGCATAGAAGAGAAATATACGCTTCTCCCCCCCTCCCCCCCCACACCCCCACACGTACAGATAACACTTCCCTCCTCGCACATCCATTTTTCATTTTTCTCTTCACTTGGTAATTAAAAAGACTCTTATTAACTCCTAACTCCGACTGCTCTAATCGTTGAGGATAATGGTGAGTAATGGTCATTGTGGGGGTGACTATATACTGGGAAGTGGGTGGTGGTGGTAGTGGTGGTGGTGGTGGTGGTGGTAGTGTTGGTGATGGTATGATGATGGTTGTGGTATATGGTGTGTGGTCATGTGAAGTATTAGTAGTATTAGCTGTAGCAGTAGTAGTAGTAGTTAGTTAGTAGTAGTAGTGGTAGTAGCAGTAGTGGTAGTAGTAGTAATATCAGCAGTGGTTTTGGCCGGCATGCTGATGATGGTGCTGGTTCTGGTACTGTTGTTGTTAATACATAGGGTGGTGTTTTAGGAGATGATGGTGTATGTGGTGAACGTGTATCACTCTTGGTTAGTGGTCAGTGGTACTTGTGGCTATGGTGTTTGTAGTGACGGCAATGGTAGTAGTGGTTTTCATGTTTCTACTTTCGGTGTTCCATTCGTTAGTGTTTAAAAAAGTAGTGATTCTCGCGCTGGTAAACCTGGTGATTGGTGGAAGGGATAGGGTGATGGTGGGATGGGGGGGTAGGGGGGGAGGAAATCCACAGTAGAAAGGAAGGGATAAAATCTTCCACTATTGATGTCACTTCTCTTGGTGATCTCTGTGGCTGTAGTGCAAAAGCTGGTAGTGGAGGATCTAGTGGCTGGTAAATTTGGTGTCGGTGATGGTGGACTGGTGGTGGAAGGGAGGGTGGCGGATGGGAAACCAGAGTAGAAAAGGACAAAATCAATGGCAAGATGGAGGGGAAGGTGGTGGAAGGGAACTTAGAATAAAAAAAAAGATTGAAAAGCATTGGGTTTGGGAAAGGAAGGATGATGGAGAGAAGGAACCCATAGCATAAAAGAAGGGAAAAAAATGGGTTGGTGAAAGGCAAGGTTCAGGGGAAGGTGACGAAAGGGAACCCAAAATAAAAAAAAAGATTGAAAAGTATTGGGTTTGGGAAAGGAAGGGTGATGGAGAGAGGGAACCCATAGCTTAAAAGAAGGGAAAAAACGGGTTGGAGGAAGGCAAGGTGGAGGGGAAGATGGCGGAAGGGACCTTAGAATAAAAAAAAGATTGAAAAGTATTGGGTTTGGGAAAGGGAGGATGGTGGAGAGAGGGAACCCATAGCTTAAAAGAAGGAAAAAAAAACGGGTTGGTGAAAGGCAAGGTTCAGGGGAAGGTGACGAAAGGGGCCCAGAATAGAAAAGATTGAAAAGTATTGGGTTTGGGAAAGGAAGGGTGATGGAGAGAAGGAGCCCATAGCTTAAAAGAAGGAAAAAAACCGGGTTGGTGAAAGGCAAGGTGGGGGAAGGTGAGGAAAGGAGCCCAGAATACAGACGAAGGCAAAAAAAATAACTCCCCGGTCTCCCACCATACGGGCACTCAGTTACCTGGGGCTGTATTCCCAGACGCCTCCATCTCCCACATCTACCACTTCCAAAGGTCGAAAAGGAGATTAATTGGGTTTTCTTGAGGGTTGTTTCACATTCACGGTACAGAAGAAGGGTCACATTACCACCAGGATTATTTAAGTACCCATGGAAATGCCCTTAATGCCTTCAAAAGCCTTGTCAGACATTTTACTTGAGCCACGAAAGGTTTGAAAATACGCTCCCAGGTATATTGGTGAGGCGGAACGGGTCACCTGCCGCTAAATTATTGAACACACGCACCTGAGGCTGAGGGAGATCACGGCACCACTCACCTCTGATTGGCTAGGCTTAACTGGAGGGTACTACAGTGTTTTATTTTGTTTTATTGTTTTATTCGTGCATGTGTGTAGGGGGATGGGGGGTCCTTTTGAATATGTGTGTGTGTGTGTGTGTGTGTGTGTGTGTGTGTGTGTGTGTGTGTGTGTGTGTGTACTGCAATCCTTTAGCTCTCCACATACATTTCCATCTAAAAAAAACATTTATATCACTTCAACAGAGCAATTCCGGACAAGTGTGTGTATGTGTGTGTGTGTGTGTGTGTGTATAGGAGAGTGCGGGCGGCCGAGGCTCTTTAATAGGTTTTAACACTCACAAATCTCCCCTCCATCTGGTCATACTCTCTCTCTCTCTCTCTCTCTCTCTCTCTCTCTCTCTCTCTCTCTCTCTCTCTCTCTCTCTCTCTCTCTCTCTCTCTCTCTCTCTCTCTCTCTCTCTCTCTCTCTCTCTCTCTCTCTCTCTCTCTCTCTCTCTCTCTCTCGCTCCCACCCACATCTCATTTAGTTGGGTTGGCTTGACAGTGGAGGTGCAAGATGGCTTTGACGGTCCCCTCCCTGCACACCTATCTCGTAATTAGCGCGCCCGTACCTGAGGCTGCCGGTCCGGGTAACATAATTTTACATGACCACCTGTTCCATTTACCTGCAAACCTAATCACCCTCCGGCTCCCGTTCCATTGCCTTCCTAACCTAATCGTACTCCCCGTTCGATGCCAATGCTAGTACTGCCTTGTGTCCTACCTGTAGTTTGGGCCTACCTGACCTTCACTTATTATTTTACTTTTATTTACGTTTTTTTTTTTTTTGCGGGGTAATTTCATGTTTTTTTTTTATAGTTTTATTCATGTTGGATTTTAATCTTTTGAAAATTTGTCATGTTTGTTTAGAGTTTTTGTGTTTCTGCGTTTCTTTATTCTTTACCTGATAAACGAGAGAGAGAGAGAGAGAGAGAGAGAGAGAGAGAGAGAGAGAATTATAACAAGAAGAGAGAAAGACACAGACAAACATTCACTAATATAAAATCAAAGAAACCACGAAGGACAGAAAAAAAAGGAAAAAGAGACAAGAAAGAAAAATAAATTGATAGATCGATAGATAGATAGATTGATAGTGAGAGATAGACAGATAGAGACAGACACGTAGATAGAGAAAGAGAGAAATAAGGAAAGAACTGAGAGAGAGAGAGAGAGAGCGTGAGAGGAAACGAATGAGGAAAAGAGAAAAAACGAGAGTGGGAGCGAGAGAATGATTGGCTCTTTCAGGCGTAAGTGAAGTCTGCTGCGCGGCGAACGAGCAGGAAGTGCGTCATTTGGCGTTGCGTGGTGCGCCAAAACTCATAGGGTCGTATTATGAGACATCTCGCCGCCCAAGAACACATATTTGACAAGGCTTTCGTAGGAGTTGTGGGCATTTCCAGGGGTAGTTTTATGACCCACGTGGTAGTCTGACCCTTCTTCTGTACCATGAACCTAAAGAACCACTCATTAGAACCCGATTGATCCCCTCTTTGACCCTTAGAAATAGCTGATGTGATATGGCTAAGTGTCTTGTAATACCAGCCATTATCACGCCACTTCTTTGAGCGCCGTAACACAACATTGAGCCCATTCGTCCATGAGCGCCACTTGACTCCACTCTGTCACACATGTCACCCTCCTTCTTACCTACCTACCTACCTGGCTACTTAATCATACCTTGATTATCTACCTCCCTACCTGAGACCCGCGACACATCATTGAGCCCATTCGTTCATGAGCGCCACTTGACTCCACTCTGTCACACGTGTCACCCTCCCTCTTACCTACCTACCTACCTGGCTACTTAACCATACCTTGATTATCTACCTCCTTACCTGAGCCCAGCGACACATCATTGAGCCCATTCGTCCCTGAGCGCCACTTGACTCCACTCTGTCACACATGTCACCCTCCCTCTTACCTACCTACCTACCTGGCTACTTAACCATACCTTGATTATCTACCTCCTTACCTGAGCGCCGTAACACAACATTGAGCCCATTCGTCCCTGAGCGCCACTTGACTCCACTCTGTCACACGTGTCACCCTCCCTCTTACCTACCTACCTACCTGGCTACTTAACCATACCCTGATTATCTACCTCCTTACCTGAGCGCCGTAACACATCATTGAGCCCATTCGTCCCTGAGCGCCACTTGACTCCACTCTGTCACACGTGTCACCCTCCCTCTTACCTACCTACCTACCTGGCTACTCACCCATACCCTGATAATCTACCTCCCTACCTGCATTTTCACCTGCCTATCAATCTACTTGCATTTCCTCTTGTCTACCTACTCCTCTGCCCTACTACATACCATCCCAGTTGCCTTTTTACCTGTTTTCATACCTGCCTATCTACCTGTTTACCTTCCATTCAATCTTTCTACCCTTCTACCCCACTAACTACCCTCCTGCCCTCTTTGCTACCTACCCTCCTACGTACATACCAACCTATCCAACTCTATATACCCTCCTACCGTCCTATTCACCTACCCACCCGCCTGCCTGCTTTCTAACCTGCCTATCTATCTATTCAACTGCCTACCTTCCGACCTGACTGCCAACCTACCACCTCGTGTATGCCTTCCTTCCCCAAACAGCCTGGACATGTGTTTTATAATTATAGGTGCTCTTTTTCTTCTTATTCCTTCTCCTTTCCTTCCTTCCTCCTCCTCCTCTTCGTCGTCGTCGTAGTAGTAGTAGTCTTAGTCGCTGTTCTGCAAGTGTGTGTGTGTGTGTGTGTGTGTGTGTGTGTGTGTGTGTGTGTGTGTGTGTGATTCTTTTTTTTCCTTTTGTTTAATTTTATTGTAATACTTTTTAAAACATTATTTTTCATTTTTTTTTATACTCTGTATTTTTTCTCTTGCTTATAATTATCAGAATATTCTTCTTTTTCTTGTTAATGATTTACTATATTGGATAAAAAGGACATCACCGTTCTTTAATTAACCTGAGCAGCCGTCCGTGGTACTCTGACGCTCCCTCCACTTTGCCCTAACTCCCTGACGCCTGCCACTCTCAGCAAAGCCTTCGTGCAGCTATTAGTCAGTTAACCCGGACAGGTGCGTGGGGGCCTCGGTGCGCTGTAGGACATGTGCTGTGTGTCTGGGGAACCAACTCGCGCCGCATGCCGTCGAGGAAGTGATTAAGAAAGTTACGGAATACCTGTCTGGCTTAGTAACGTGGAAGGTGCTCTATTAGTAACACATACTGAAAATGGCGACACACACACACACACACACACACACACACACACACACAGCACACAGCACACGAAACAAGTATCAATTGAGAAAGATGGTGAAGGGTTGAGATTATACTTTATTTTTTACAATCTGTTTACTCCTACATTGCAAGTTAGAGGAGAACAGTTTAGCGAGGCAAGAGAGTGGAAGGAAGGAAGGAAGGAAGAAAGGAAAGGAGGAATGAAAAAAAGAAAGAAAGAAAGAAGGGAGGAAGGAAAGAAAGAAAATAATCAACAAGTGAAGTATTCTTGAGTTATCCTTCCTCTATAGTAAACCAGGGTCATGCTATTCTCTCTCTCTCTCTCTCTCTCTCTCTCTCTCTCTCTCTCTCTCTCTCTCTCTCTCTCTCTCTCTCTCTCTCTCTCTCTCTCTCTCTCTCTCTCTCTCTCTCTCTCTCTCTCTCTCTCTCCGTTATTAATATCTCTTTGTTTCTTTCTCTTCGTACAATACCGCAATATCTGCCAGGAGAGGAGGAGGAGGAGGAGGAGGAGGAGGAGGAGGAGGAGAGAGTCGAGGGGAGAGAAGGAGGAGGAATAGGAGGAGGAGGAGGAGAAGGAGGAGGAGAAGAGAGAGAGGCGAGGGAAGAGGAGGAGGAGGAATAGGAGGAGGAGGAGGAGGAGAAGAGAGAGTCGAGGGGAGAAGGAAGAGGAATATGAGGAGGAGGAGGAGGAGGAGAGAGAGAGTTGAGGGGAGAGAAGGAGGAGGAATAGGAGGAGGAGGAGGAGGAGGAGAAGAGAGAGTCGTGGGTAGAGAAGGACGAGGAATATGAGGAGGAGGAGGAGGAGGAGGAGGAGAGAGAGTTGAGGGGAGAGAAGGAGGAGGAATAGGAGGAGGAGGAGGAGGAGAAGAGAGAGTCGAGGGGAGAGAAGGAAGAGGAATATGAGGAGGAGGAGGAGGAGGAGGAGGAGAGAGAGTTGAGGGGAGAGAAGGAGGAGGAAGAGGAGGAAGAGAAGGAGGAGGAGGAGGTAGGGAAAATGGAAGTAGTAAGTCGGAAGTAAATGCTCCATTTTTCCCCCTCCACCTCCTCCTCCTCCTCCTCCTCCTCCTCCTCCTCCTCCTCCTCTTCCTCCCCCTCCTCCTCCTCCTCCTGCATATCAAATATAGACTTTCCCTTTTTTCTATTTTTACAATTTTTTTCTTTTTTGTTTTAATTTTATTTGTTTCCAATTTATATTTTATTTCCCCAGCCTCTGGTTACACTTTTTCTTTCGCTTTTTTTTTGTTATGACTTGTGTATCTTCCTCCAGTCACACACACACACACACACACACACGCAGGATTGATTGTCACGTATCATTCTTGTGAGTGTCCAAATTAGTGTCCTCTCTCTCTCTCTCTCTCTCTCTCTCTCTCTCTCTCTCTCTCTCTCTCTCTCTCTCTCTCTCTCTCTCTCATATCTGAAGCGTAAATTTAAAGTTTTTTTTTGTATGATATCGAAAGAAAAATCAAGTAACGCTTTTTTTTTTAATCTTTTTCTCTTATTGTTCGCACATTAAAAAAAAAAAAAAAAATATATATATATATATATATATATATATATATATATATATATATATATATATATATATATATTTCTATATATATATATATATATTTATATATATATATATATATATATATATATATATATATATATATATATATATATATATATATATATATATATATATATATATATATATATATATATATATATAAGCATGAAAAAAATATAGACCTGAACATTAATACTTGAAATTGTGTGTGTGTGGATTAGGAGCAAAAAGAAAAAAGATTAAAAGAAAGAAAAGAAAGATTAAAGTATTTCTCTCCTCTGCAATGTGTCTTATTTAGCAGTGAGGAAGAGGAGGAAGGATAGGGAGTTAGTTGAACTTATTTTCTTTATCAGTTTCTTCTTCCTATCCATTTGTCTTGCTCATTACATTTTTATAATCTACTTTTTTCTGCTCTCATCCTTTCCTTCTTGTATCTTCCTGTCCTTTCCTTTTATATCATTCCCTCCCTTCCATCCTCTCTATTCTTCCTTTTATTCTCCTTTCCCATCTCTTCCTTTCTCTTATTTTCTTTCGTTCCTCTTATCTTTCCTTTTTCTGTCCTCTTCCTTCCTCCGTTTCACATTCAGTCCCTCCCTCTTCCTCCTCTCCTTAAATCTCTCCCTTCCTCCCTCCCTCTCTCTCTCCCTTCCATTCTCCTTAAGTCCCTGTCCCTCCCCGCTTCGCTGTCACGGGCCGGGGCAAGGCAGGCGGTAACAAGGGGCGGCTGGTGCTGTGTGAGGGAACGTGTGACGGTCGAGAGAGAGGCTGATGTCAGGCTCTGTATGGTGGAGTGTAGACGTCAGCAATAAGAGAGAGAGAGGAGGTTGGTAGGGAAGGATGGAGGTATAGGGAGAGAAAGAAGTGGAGAGGGAGAGGAAGATGAAGAGAGAGGGATGGAGGGAGAGAGTAAGAGAGAAAGAATTGTATATATAGGTAGATAGATAGGCAGATAGATTGATAAGTAGATAGACAGACAAATAGACTGGGAGAGAAGTAGCTAAATAGAGTTAAATAAATAGATAAATAAAGCCATGTTAATAGGTAGATTGATAGATAGCCAGATAGATGAGCAGGTAGACAGATAGACATAAAAAAGTATATAATTAAAGAGAAAGACAAGAGCTGACACATACCTTTTACTTTTTTGTTTTTGTTTCCTTTTATCCAAGTTAAACATATATTTTTCTCTGCTCACGACGTTTTAGCTGACTTGCAACTTCCGCCTCACTCACCATTGTCTCATAAGTTCAGTTCACAACGCTGCCACCCCAGCAACAAAGAATAATGCAGCCCTTCTCCTTTTCTTCCCTTTCTATCTTTTAAAAATACCTGATAACCCTTTAATTAAAACCTCGATATTTAATTTATACCTCCAATGTCTACTCAATGTCTCTCTATCTTATTTATTTTCTGTCTTACTATTTGTCTCTTCTTCCTGTTCTTTCATATCTCCCATTACCCTTCATCTCTTATTTTTCTTTTTTCCACTATCTTTATCTCGGTTTTCCTCAATTCCTTTTTCGTTACTCAGCTTCGTTTCCCTTCCCTTGTGTCTTTCTGTCTTTCTAATTCTGTCTCCGTCGTGTCTAGACCTCGCTCATTGCTCTTTTCTTTTTAATTCTCTCTTCTTATGTGTTTTCCTCAGTTACTCCTGCAATACTTTCATCTTCTTCCTTCCCTTGTATATATCTGCATAACAATGTCTCTGTCGTTCTTTTATACTCAAACTTCAGCGCTGAGCAAATCTATTTTATTTCCGTGGCTTTTTTCCATCTGCATATAAGACTTTTAGGCCATCCTCCGGCGCCCTCCTACGATTAACTTGCAATTATCTAGCAGCTGCATTGCCTTACCAAGCTCTTGTCCTTCCAGTCCTGAAAAATACTACAGGTGTGTGTGTGTGTGTGTGTGTGTGTGTGTGTGTGTGTTGAAGTCTTGTGTTCCACTCCTCGTTTCTTTCTTTCTTCCCTTCTTCTTTCCTGTCTTCTTTTCTTGTTTCTTGTATTTTTTTTAGTTTTCTAGCTTAACTTCTTTCTATTTTTCTTCCTGTGTGTGTGTGTGTGTGTGTGTGTGTGTGTGTGTGTGTGTGTGTGTGTGTGTGTGTGTGTGTGTGTGTGTATCTTCGTTTCTTTCTTTCTTTCTTTGCTGTCTTTTTTTCTTGTTTCTTGTATATTTTTTTGTTTTCTAGCTTCCGTTACTTTCTATTTTTCTTCCTGTGTGTGTGTGTGTGTGTGTGTGTGTGTGTGTGTGTGTGTGTGTGTGTGTGTGTGCGTGCGTGCGTGCGTGCGTGCATATGTATATTGGTGGCTCGTGTTCTCGCGTGTGCGGCTCATAACGAACGTCCGCCGGAATTAATTAACTTTTGGAAGCTGTGACAGGAGCGTGGGCGACTTCTGAGAACCTTCATGGGGAGGGAGGGGAGAGGGAGGAAGGACTGAAGGAAACTGGAAAAGTGTAAGTGGAGGTAAGATGATGGAGGACGGAAGTGGATGGCAGAAAGTGGATGGAGTTAAAAGGAAGACTTAAGAGGGAGAAGATAGTAAATACATAACAGGGTAAAGGGAGGGATTAAAGAAGTTAGGAAAGAGATTGTATGGCTCAGAAAAGACCTTATGGAGTTGGTTGACGAGAAGGAGAAAGAGAGATAATAGAGTAATGGGAAAAGATTAAAGAAGGATGAAGGGAATTACGGAGAGAGTTAGGAATTGATGAACTAAGAGATTGATGGATTGGAAGAGACCTTATGGAGTTGGTTGACGAGAAGGAGAAAGAGAGATAATAGAGTAATGGGAAAAGATTAAGAAGGATGAAGGGAATTAGGGAGAGAGTTAGGAATTCATAAACTAGGAGACTAATGGATTGGAAGAGATCTTAAAGAGAGAGATTAAAGAACTTAGGGAAGAGATTGTATGGATCAGAAAAAACCTTATGGAGTTGGTTGACGAGAAGGAGAAAGGGAGATCATAGAGTAATGGGAAAAGATTACGAAGAATGAAGGGAATTAGGGAGAGAGTTAGGAATTGATGAACTAAGAGATTGATGGATTGGAAGATACCTTATGGAGTACGTTAAGGGAAAGAACGGAGGATGTGGAGGGAAGGAGACTTAGGAAGGAGGAAGTGCAGGATGTTGAGGAGAAATGCTTTAGGAAGTAGCAAGTTGGGGGCAAGGAGGATCATAGAGGATGCAGGAGGAGTATTATGAAGGAAGGAAGGGAAAGGTTAAGGTAGGGCAAGGTAGTGAGAAATAGGGTGAGGCAGGGAGTGAAGGGGAGGTGAGGAAAGGAACGAAAGAGATGAACAGGATGTAGAGAATAACCCCAAAACCGGAATTAGTGAATATGAGACTTGGCAGGTAGAGTGGAGAAGAGGTAGTGAAGATAATAAAGAAAAGAAGATGGATGAAGTAGATGAAAAATGATGAACGTGGACGAAAAAAATATAGAGTAGAATTAAGATAGACGAAATAGGTAGAAAAAAGATAAATAAAATAGACATGGAAAAAAGTACGAAATTAAGAGCGATACAAAAATTAAACCAGGTAAGGTATTGTTGGAAGGATTGCCCATAGCTCCACGTGGCCTCGGTGCTCATCTCCGTTACAATGACCCTAAAATAACGGCAAATAACCCACTAACCCTTAGATTTAACCAAGAAACGTAGTCGAACTCCATCGCCTCACCACTTTGGCACTCTCTCCCTCTTTGACCTTTGAGCATCAGGTGGGTGCAAATCCCTCACCTTGGGACTGCCGGTGACTTAAACAATCAGCTTACCTGACTTTCCCTTCCCCAGGTGTCCCGGGAACTGTTAACCATTTGTAGAGCCGGCAGGTGAACCGCATCACGCTGGGAGCTTATGTTTATTTTACTGTCTATTCGAACCAAGGTTATGGCCAAAGGATATGTAGGCAGGGAGAAGAAGGAGGAGGAATAGCAGAAGAAGGAGGAACAGGTGGAGAAGAAGGAGGAGGAATAGCAGGAGAAAGAGGAACAGGTGTAGAAGAAGGTGAAGGAGAAGGAGGAAGAAGAGGAGGAGGGGGAAGGGGAGGGAGAAGAGGAGAAAAAATATAGGTGCAGGAAAGGTACTGGATGAGAAAGTACTGGATGAGACTAGGTACTGGATGAGAAAGGTACTGAGGATGAAACAAGAAGAGATTTGGTTATAAATGATGGGACGAATGAATAAGAAAGGGTAAGAATGAATCGCAACCATATCACTTTTTTTTCTCCATTCTTTTATCCCTTTATTCTACTTCCTTTGAGTCCCCCTTCCCCTCACGAGCTCCCTTCCACTTCCTTCCCCTATGATATTCCCCTCCACTCAAATACCTTTCCGGCTTACCCCTGAATCTCTCTATGGAATAATCTAGGTTTGGAATATCTTGGCGTGGAATCTCTTTGTATATGTGAAGTAGTTAGTTAAGGGATACGCGTAGAGCTGTGGACCATATTTTCAGCGGGATACTCAGGGAGCTGGAAGGAAGGTGTGTGTTAATTAGGAATATACTGTTGTACGTGTAACATCAAGGTGTGTGAGGCGGCGGCGTCACTTCAGACTCGTGGAAGCGCCGGAGTGTTAGTGTGTGAATAATTATGTGTGTGTGTGAGTGGGTGGGTGTGGGTGTGTGGGTGTGTGTGTGTGTGTGTGTGTGTGTGTGTGTGTGTGTGTGTGTGTGTGTGAGAGAGAGAGAGAGAGAGAGAGAGAGAGAGAGAGAGAGAGAGAGAGAGAGAGAGAGAGAGAGAGTTTAAATTACCACCACCACCACCACTACCAATAATACCACCAATACTATCATGAACAGAAACTAATATTACAGAGGCCACATCATGATAAAGCCCTTTCCAACGTCCTCCACTTCTCTGTCTGATGTTAGTGTGCTCCACCCTGTTCTCTTTTTCCTTTGCCTTTTAAACTTTCTGGGTTTTGTTTTGGTTACTTTGGTTGTCTCTGCCATCACCACCACGACAACAACACCATCATCTAAATCACCCTTACCACCATCACCCACCACCACCACAACCTGCAGCCTTCACCTCTCAACACCAGTCAGCCATCAACGTGAATACATTATCACCGTAAGTAGATCACCAGTTTCCCGTGGCTGGTGTGCGACGCGCCATGAGAAAAGCGAGAAGACAGCAGAGGATGAAAGGAAGGAAGGTGATGGAAAAGGAGGGCAAAGAGGAAGAGGATGAGATGAAGATGAATAATAATAATAATAAGAAGAAGAAGAAAAAGTAAGACGAAGAGAGTGGCAGAATAACGGAAAGGGAACAGAAGAAGAGAGAAGAGGAGGACGATGATGGAAAATAGGAATAGCACGATCATGAGCATTTTATGGGAAGAAGACGAAACAACGGAGAAATAATCCAAAAGGCGACTTTAAATATAGTTCAGTAGGTGTCTTTATCCCCCATTCCTTAAATAATCCAACCGTAAGAAAAACAAAATACAGGGAAAGAAGGAAAGACCGCTCCTAAATTCACCATGCAAGAGATGAAAGATTGACGATACCGCTTAACTCTTGCATCACAAAATTGGACGGCACAGAAATGAACCCGAATAGAAAGCCACGTGCATAATTATCTATTGAGCGATCAGCCACTCATTTACTGTATTCTGATGTAGAGTTTATCAGTGCAAGGGATGATAGATTGACGGTACCGCTTAACTCTTGCATCACAAAATTGGACGGCACAGAAATGAACCCGAGTAGAAAGCCACGTGCATAATTAGCTATAGAGCGACCAGCCACTCATTTACTGTATTTTGGTGTAGTATATATGTGTTTTTTCCTCCATTATCATCATTAATCCGCAGCGCATACATGTACCAAAGACGATTATATATAGCAATCAACAGGCGTGTAATGTGTTGGCGTGTCCATTTTTATTAGCGTTAGGAAATTGTGCTTTTGCTTTAACAGAGGTAAGAATAATGGTGATGGGAGTGTTTAAAGGGCATTAAAAGTGGTTGTATGAGTGTGTGTGGGGGGGGGGGGGGAGGGTTGGTGGGGGGGGGGGGGGAAGTGTTGTGTGGGTGTGTGTGTGGGGGGGGGGGGGGAGGCTGATGGTGGGTGTTGGTCTCGTGTTCCTTTCCTCTTCGTTTCTTTCTTCCTTTCTTTTTTCTTCCTCCTGTATTTTTCTTTCCTGTATTGTCTTCTTTCTTTTCTATCTTTTCTTTTCTTTTTCCTTCCTCAGTGTGTGTGTGTGTGTGTGTGTGTGTGTGTGTGTGTGTGTGTGTGTGTGTGTGTGTGTATCGCTGATAAGTTACATAACATCAAACACTTAGGCCTCAGACATTTACACTATCCAACATCTGTCATAACACCTCTTCATTATTAATTAAGTCACAAATTACCTGAGCCGGGCAGGTGTACAGACGAGCCGGGGAACACCTTGAGCGGCGCGGGGTCACTTATTAGATTAGTAGTAAAAGTGTGTGTGTGTGTGTGTGTGTGTGTGTGTGTGTGTGTGTTGTGTATAATTAGTAAGCTTCGGCCGTGTTTCAAGACCTTCCCTCTGGGGCCGTTCCCTTGAGATGGGTTCCAGAAATGTCAATCAGACTTATACAATTACCTACGAGCACTCTCTGAATCACCTTAATGGGTTTTGATTACATCCAATGCACTGATTTTGTTTTAGTAATTGTATTGTGCAAGTATGTGAAAAAAAATAATTAAAAGTGAGGTTTACGGAATTGAATGAAGGCTTAAAACAGTTTAGAAGTTGCCATTGATGTTTAAGTAGATGATAAGCAGTCTGAGTTGATAATAAAAAGCTGTAGTGTATGCTCTAAACTTAACTTACTTTACTTGAATAATTACTTTACTTTATAAGCTTACCGACTTCAGTAGCTAATAATAAGTAATAGGTAATAATGAGTAATAGGTCTTTATTTTAGTAAGGGTGATCTTGGAATACGCGGCCGCTTGAATTCAGTATTTATCAACCAAATGCTTTCTCTGACATACTATCTTCACCCCTTACTTTACTTACTTACTTTCTTACTTCATTTACCCGTTATTTTACTTACTTAAGCTATTACTTTAATTACTTTACCCTTTATTTAACTTACTTTACCCTTTACTTTACTTACTTAACCTATTATTTTACTTACTTTACTCTTTGCTTTACTTACTTTACCCTTTATTTTACTTACTTATTTTACCCTTTACTTTACTTACTTAATTTACCCTTTACTTACTTATATTACCCTTTACTTTACTTACTTTACGTTTTCCTTTACCAACTTACTCTACTTTACTTACTTTACCCTTTAATTTACTTACTTTACACTTTACTTTACTTACTTAATTTACCCTTTACTTACTTATTAATTTACCCTTTACTTACTTATATTACCCTTTACTTTACTTACTTTACATTTTCCTTTACCAACTTTATTCTACTTTACTTACTTTACCCTTTAATTTACTTACTTTACTCTTTACTTTACTTACTTATTTTACCCTTTACTTACTTACTTAATTTACCCTTTACTTATATTACCTTTACTTTACTTACTTTACGTTTTCCTTTACCAACTTTATTCTACTTTACTTACTTTACCCTTTAATTTACTTACTTTACACTTTACTTACTTAATTTACTCTTTACTTACTTATATAACCCTTTACTTTACTTACTTTACGTTTTCCTTTACCAACTTTACTCTACTTTATTTACTTTACCCTTTAATATACTTACTTTACACTTTACTTACTTATTTTACCCTTTACTTACTTACTTTCCCCTTTACTTTACTCATTTACTTTACCCATCACTTCAAAACTCATTCATGTTCTCTGTGCCGTGATATCTCGTTTGAAGGCGCTGAGAGTGAATCGCGCTGTGTCTTATAACGTTGTTGTTCGCTAAGGAAAGTGTCTTTGACGATATCTTTGAAGAGCTGGTTATTATGGAGTAAAGTGGGTGGCAGTGTATTCCTTTCAAGTTGTCTTCCTTTAAGTAGAGAGCCTGAATGTCTTTGAACTTTAGGTTTTTATTCAGTAAAGTGAGTATTGTTCTCCTTTCAAGTAGTATTCTCGTAAGTAGAGAGGCGGGATATCTTTTGAGGGATTATGTGTTCACGTTTTCATTATAAGAACGTAAGAACATAAGGAGTCTGCAGGAGCCTGGTAGGTCTATACAAAGCAACTCCTGTCTTCTGTAGGCCAAGGCAAGAATCGTGTAGCGGTGGACATTATTTATATTCATGATCATATTTTTTTTTTGTATGTCAGTTTGTTTGTTTGCCTTCCTTTTTTGTTATACTTGTAAATGTTGTGTTTGTCTATCTGTTCTCTCTCTCTCTCTCTCTCTCTCTCTCTCTCTCTCTCTCTCTCTCTCTCTCTCTCTCTCTCTCTCTCTCTCTCTCTCTCTCTCTCTCTCTCTCTCTCTCTCTCTCTCTCTCTCGCAACTTAATATCAAATAGAGTAGAAATGCAACATTTTGGAGCCATCTGATTAATGTAGAATCACTTAGGTTGGACAGGCCACCTAGTCTGGACCATGAGGTCTGTGTGGTCTGATTTTCCATGTAAATCTCTCTCTCTCTCTCTCTCTCTCTCTCTCTCTCTCTCTCTCTCTCTCTCTCTCTCTCTCTCTCTCTCTCTCTCTCTCTCTCTCTCTCTCTCTCTCTCTCTCTCTCTCTCTCTCTCTCTCTCTCTCTCTCTCTCTCTCTCTCTCTCTCTCTCTCTCTCACACACACACACACACTCTACTTTCCTCTCTCCCGCCTCAGGTCGTCCCGCCTCCCTATTCTTTCAGCTTTCACACACTGCTGCTTCTCTCGCCCTCAAGCTGCCGCAGTCTTTATAGGAGAAAAGGAAATATGTATCGGTTGTATGATTTTTTTTTTCTTGCTGGTTTTGTAGAAGTTTCGTATATTTTTTGTGTTCGCAATATAATTTTTTTTGCTGTCTTTTATTCTTGTTTTATTGTTTTCCAGCGTGTGAAGGTTGTATCTACTTGTGGTGTTGTGTTTCTTGTTTTTTTGTATTGTTTTGTCTAGTGTTTTTTTTAAGTAATTTTCTATTGATATTTTTCTTGTTATTATTTTTCTTATCTTCCTCCTCCTTCTCCTCCTCCTCATCTTCCTCATCCTCCTCGTCCTCTCCTTTTCGTCCTCCTCATCCTCTTTCTTCTCCTTTTCCTATTTTTTTAACCTTATTTTCTTCTTCCTCCTCCTTCCTCCTCTCCTTCCTCCTCCTCCTCCTCTCTCACTCTACATCATCATTATCATCACCACCTTCATCTCTTCATCATCCTCATCACTGTCAATAACATTTTCATCGGTGTCATGTCTTGTCAGTCAGCACGAACAATTAATTACTCTCTTCTCTTTTTGTCTTTCAGAAGTGTATCTTTCGCTTTTGTGTCCTGAAGGGGGCATCATGTTCCTTGACGTGCCCTTCCTCTGCGTCAACTTCTTCGGTGACCAGACTGTGAGTACCTGAATATCATGAATAGCTTTTTTCCTTTCCTGTAGCTCTGTCTCTTATGCGTGTGTCTGTGTGAGTGTGTATTGGCCAACCTGCTGTCTTCCTTAATTTTATATGTCCTTATGCTTCAACTGGAGGGCATTTTTATTTTGGTCGGAATGTCATTTATCTTTTACTCCCTGTGTCTTGTATTGCTTCTATCTGATGGCTCCCTACCGTTGTTGGCTTACTTGTACCTGAGGTGTTTGTGTTGCAGTTTACTCTCCCGGAACTCAGCCACACTTTTTTTTTTTAATGAAGGGTATAGTACGAAGAGGAAGTGGGTTAGTGGTGAAGGTGCAGGTGGGGAATAGGAAAGACAGTAGGAGTGTACAGCTGTATGGTGTAGGTTCGTTAGTTGTTCTGGTGTAGTTATTGTTTATCGGGCACCTTATTTGTATACCCCCGGCGTGCTGGGTGTGTGTATGTTTGAATTGTTTGTGTGTAGAGAGCTTTTCTTGTCTTTCATTCACTATTTTCTTCGTTCTTTGTTGAGTTTGTTCAGTTGTGTCTATGCTTCTCGATTCTTAGGAGATTTTATCCTTCTACTACTTGTGGGCGTCCGTGTTGTGACTTGCTTGTTTTTTGCTTAACCGCAGGCTACTTCGGTTAAGAGAAAATATAGTGAGTTGGAGAATATGAAAGGGAAGGGGAGAAAAACAGGGTTGCAGCCAGTAGCCACACGAGTATGTTTTCCTGTGACTTACATCGCTTGTAGGTCTAATGTAATCATTGTATGTTTGAGGAAAATTTTTAGGGAGTTTCGTTTTTCTAACAAGCAAAATGAACTGAGAACTTGGATATGATGAGGCTACAAAAAATCGGTCAAAAGTTGTTTTGAAATGAAAAGAAAAAGTTGCTCAGAAATTGTGAGGGAAACATAGGTGCTGAAAAACGTCAGAGAGCAATTAAACGTTATAAAGGAAATGACAAAGTATGCTGCCGGGAGCCGCCCCTGTTGATTGTTACAACATCATCGTTACGGTAATGATCGTCAGGTTGTATATGTTGTTTGTTTTAGAGGAAATGGAAATGGAAAATGGAAAAAGGAAAATGGAATAAGAAAAATGGAAAGTGGAAATTGGAAAAATGGTCGAGAACTGAACGTTACAAAACTAGGAATCATATCATATCTTTACTTTATATTTTCTCACGATTCAATTAATATAATGTATTGTGTTTCTTTTTGCTTGAAACTTTACATAGTGTTTTTTGTTATTTCACCCTGCTGCATTTCTTAAATCTTCCGTTCTCCTTTGTTTTATTTGTCATTGAATGTCCGTTTTTTCAATCCAGACCTGATACAATTCTTTGCTATTTCGTTCCTTTTTTGTTATAGACTTTATTGAATGTTCTTTTTCTTCTTATTTATACCTGATACACTTTTCAAGAATTCTATTACTTTTAGCGTTTAACTTTTAGGCTATCCATACATCAATAACAAGATATGATACACTTCTTACGTACTCTTATATGCCTGGAGATTTATTCACAGGGTGTTCGTTTATTATGAAGAAGTTGGGACCCCAATCGGTGAGCTAAAGTTGGAGCCTCACTGGGCGGGTCACTGTCCTTGTAGGCGGCGATATTACAAAATTCTCGCAAGGTGTAGCCTGTTCACCTTTGATGCTATGATTGACACGCCTGCGCTCTCTCTCTCTCTCTCTCTCTCTCTCTCTCTCTCTCTCTCTCTCTCTCTCTCTCTCTCTCTCTCTCTCTCTCTCTCTCTCTCTCTCTCTCTCTCTCTCTCTCTCTCTCTCTGTATCTATCTATCTATCCATCTATCTATGTCTATTCCTCGACCACCCGCTCACTCACCTACACAGTTATCCACCTTCCTACACTCTTCCTACACACACACACACACACACACACACACACACACGTCGCCTCCCACACCGTTTCAAACGCGTCCTTTTTCCCCTCACCTTCAGCCACTTCGCTTACTTGCCAAGCCCCGCCTCAAGACACACGGCGTATCACTGTGTCACTCGAGACGTTGTAGTTGGTAGAGATGATGATAGTAGTGGTGGTGGTGGGTTGGTGGGAATGACGTTGGTTGGGAAAGGTATAGAGATGGTCGTGGTGGTGTTGGTAGTGATGATGGTGGTAGTGGTGGTGGAGGGAGGGAACGGAGGTTTCTGAGAAGTTAGGTAATGGTGCTGTAGGCGGTGTAGACAGTGTTAGTTGTGATGGAAAAGGTAAAGAAAAAGGAAAGAGTGAAAAAGTCGTTTGTGGTGAATGTGGTGGAAAGGGTGTTGGGGTTTGGACTGGTTGGTGATGGTAGCTAGCGGGAGGTGATGATGGTGGTGATGATGGGATGTCGCAAGAAGGATGATAATGGCAGTGAGGGACTTAGAGTAAATTTGTTTTTTGTGTGTGTGGATTTGGTGATGGTGGTGTCTGTGTTACGAAGGAAGAGAACCTGTGAATTTGGAAGTGACTTAAGTTTAGGGAGTGTTGCTGGTGTTACTGTTTGGTGTGTGTTGATGTTAGTGGAAATGGTCGAAGGTGGTGGTGGTGGAGGGGTTAACGATGGAAATAGGGGGATGCAAATAGGACATATGTTTGGAATAGATGCAAAAAATGTGTGCATGTTTATGTGTGTGTGTTGGTGTTGGTGGAAATGTTCGTAGTGGTGTTGAAGGAGGTATTAATGATGGAACCAGAGGAATGAAAAATAGATGGAAGTAGAAAAATATGTTACAAAAGGAAGCAAAAAAATATATATGTATGTGTGTGTTGGTGTTAATTGAAGTATTCGTGAAGGTGGTGGTAGAGGTGTTAATGATGGAAATAGAAGAATGAAAAAATAGGATGGAAATAGGAAATGTGTTAGAAATATAAGCAAAAAAAAAAAAATGTATGTGTGTGTATGTGTGTGTGGGTGTCGATGGAAATTGCTCGGGTTTGTGAAAGAGAATGTGAATGTAATAATGACTGAAATACAAGAATGGAAATAGGACATGTGTTAGAAATAGGAGCAAATGATGTATGTGGGTGTGTATGTATGTGTGTATGTGTGTGTATACCTGCGTGCCCTCCCAGGAAAGCCGGATTCAACCGTTGAGATTCATTTCAGCACCCGAGACAAGTGATGGGAAAAATGTTCATAACGCTGTTGCCTTCGTGATTAATTAATGACACAATCAAATATAGCGAATAAAACGAAGCATCAATTTCTGCATTTGGTAGAATTTGACGTCGATGCGAGAAACGAAGACAAAATGGGTTGTATTCTTAAAACTTTCGGCGCCCCAGCTCACATATTTGACAAGGCTTTCGTAGGGGTTGTGGGCATTTCCAGGGGTGGTTTTATGACCCTGGTGATAGTTTGAGCCTTCTACCGTACCATGAACCTAAAGAAACACTCAATAAAACCCGATTAATCTTCTTTTTGGCCTTTGTAGTTTTTTTTTTTTTTTTTTTTTTTTTCGTGTACACCTATAGCGCCGTTTGGCTATTCTTGAGGGGCCTAGATGGTAGTCGGCCCCAGCCCGTCATGGCGCAGGCAAGTGTTTATAGTGGCACCATCTTCTCTTGATGTGAGAGGCGAAAGCGTCTGATAATGCCGAACAAAGTATATTCCCAGCGAGATGTGAATTGGCGCACAGAAAACGGAGGTGACTGAGGGACTAGCGGGGACTGACCTATTCTAGAACTTTATTAGGTCCGTCAGAATCTACGAAGGCCAAGGCGATACTTTAAGTCTCTCCGCACCATGCTAAAAAAGTGCTCTCTCGTAGAGGAATAGATGCGCGAGATGGCTATGTAGGAATGGTTTCTTTTTGGATAGATTGATATATAGATGAATAGATAGATAGATAGACTGATGCAGAGAGAGAGAGAGAGAGAGAGAGAGAGAGAGACTTTTACACCTCGAGACATAAAATTATAGCGAATTCGTTGTAATCACTCAGGTCTTATTTATGTAACATTGCTGCAAAACGAGAAAAAAAGATGAGTGAAGCAACGTTGAAAGAATGTAAAGAACGAGTGAAAAGAACGCGTAATTCCCTCGACTGAAGTTATGTTTGCTAATGGACACAAGTAATACAAGCCTGTCGGAACAAAGTTGGTACGCCGTGACCTCACCGCTTGGCTCCAATATCAATGGTTCACGGGGCAGAGACCATTCCAGGGGTTTGTAAGAGGTAATGGTGCTGTGGAGGTAGAGGGTGTTTAGACAGTGTTGGTGATACTGGAAAAAGTGTCCCTGTGGTATCTTGGCAGGGAGAAGAACTTGGACCTTGAAGTGGCGGAGGACAGGGTTAGATGGAGGAGACTTATCAAAAACAGCGACCCCGTATAGAAACGGGATAATAATGCTGCAGAAGAAGAAGAAGAAGAAGGTGATGCTGGAAAAAGTGAAGATGTATGGTGTTTTTTGGGATGGTTGTGGTGGTGGTGGTGGTGGTGATTGTGGTGATGGGATATTCACAAGAAATAAGCTAATGGTGATGAGGGAATAAATTTGAGTGGTAGTTGTGTGGTTGTGGTTCGTGTTGTGGAGAGAGGCCATTCTAGATATGTAATACGTTATAATGAGCGTAGACTAAACACTACAGGAATAAAATCAGATTAGTGTCCTTCCTTCACCGCCTCGTCCTGTCTAAAGATTTCACATACCAATTCAGATGCACCGAAGACAACTTGGAAACTTTTAAATACTGTAATACGTTATAATGAGCGTAGATTCTCCGAACACTACCGGAATAAAATCAGATTAGTGTCCTTCCTTCACCGCCTCGTCCCGTCTAAAGATTTCACTTACCAATTCAGATGCACCGAAGACGACTTTGAAACTTTTAAATACTGTGCCTCTACTTTCAATACTCCGGTCTTGCCTTTTCATGCCTTGGCTCTTCTCGTCTTGTCTTGCTATGCTTAAACAAGAGGGAGAGAACTACTAACTCACCCGCACCACCTGCTCTGCCTGCCACACTTACCACATCCTGCCTCACACACTTCCCTAGCATTGTCAGGGTAATCTCAGAGGCGAGGGCCAGAACGACAACCCCATCTGGCGGCGTATAGGCTCGAGGCGATGCTCAGGTGCCGGTGAGGCGGTACTTGCGTCCAGGTGCGCTAAGCCTGCTCTGGTACAGCCGGCCGTGTGTCTTTCTCAGTGTCATTTGAGTTGCAGATGCGAAGGGTTAAGAGAGGGAGGTCTCGTTGCGCCGTACAATAGCAGTTTCTCCTCATAGCGGCGGACCCTAGAGACTTGGGGAAAACGTTACAGTGCTGAGCGTGAGAGTATTGTCCGAGTCCCTGGATACCTATTGCGCCGGCAGAGTGAGGCAGGGTGAGGCAGGGTGAGGCAGGGTGCAAGGGAAGGGTCTCCACCTGTAGCCACCGTCGCTGTGCTCGCCTCGTGTGCCACTCTGCCCCGAGGAACTGACTCGAGGTGCCTCTCGCACCACAATTATTTATCTGTTTTCCCCGTGACCTCCGCCTCCTGAATGCTCTCCGGCTAGGCTTTGACCTGCTCTTACGTCACGAGGGGAAAATTTTCATAAAAGCGTATGAACATCGTGTGTACGGTAGACACGAGCGAGGCCTTGTTTTGCAGCGGCCTCGGTATTTATTATTCGTAGTCGCCACTTGACATTATTACCATTTTTTTCTTATAAAACGAAGACTATTTTGTGTACAAGGCCGTGTGGACGCCCTTGAGTATGCTTGGCTGCCCGCCGCCCGCCGCCACGCGCTCAGAAGACAAACGCCGTCTACATTCTATGTTTCTATTCTATGTTTATGATGTCGGCTAGAGCTTCAAGAGTTTCTTATTTATATATACTGCTTCCCACGCTGCGTCCACTGCTGCCTTATGACTTTCGTGTCCAGCCGAGCACAGCAGCGTCATCAACAAGCCGCCCCAGGACGCCAGCCGCCGCCGCCTCACCGCTCCGGCAGATTCTTCCCCGTAAACTTAACAGGCGGAAAGTTTTGCTGGGCTCACGTGGACACGAGGAACGCTGCTACTGCCATGCCACGCCTTGAAGAACCGCAACAGGCACCACCACCACCACCACCACTGTCAATAACAACTATAATAACAACAACAAGAAGCCCAGTACGCCACACGTTAAGTCCTTTCCAGGCGCTACAGGAAACGCCTCGTCTCGTTACGCCGCGCCTCCCACACGCTGCCTCGTGGGACGCTGTTTGCTCGCGCCTCCTAACAAGCGTTACCCGGGAGTGATTCAGGACGGCGAAAACGAACGAAATAACAACATGTCCTATTTGATCGCCTCTGCTGCCTTTCCTCCGCTCCTGTCCCCACCTTCACCCCTGTCCGTCTCGTGTTCTCTGTTCCTGCCCAGTCCCCGCTCCTACTCCTGTCTCTGGTCCTTCCCCAAACCCCCTCTCCTGCCCGTCTCTGTTCCTGCCCAGTCCCTACCCCTGCCCCTGTCACCGCTCCTGTCCCAACCTTCACCCATGCTTCTGTCCCTGTTTTTGCCGCCTCAGTTGTCCCTGCCTCTGTCTCTGCTCCTTCAATGCACGTTCCTCTGCCGGCATCGTTACACCATGTTCTGTGTATGACTGTTCAGGAATACGGGAAGGTACTTTTAAGGAATTGGTTACACGAGAAGGATTGAAACGTATTGAAATGTTGGAGATATTGACGGAGCACAAAGGGACTGTACGGTGTATTGGTAGTACTGCGAATGGGGAGTGACTGCCATGATAGTAAAAGTGTATAGATGGCTGTGCAAGATAATGGAGGGGCAGGACAGGTGGCGTTGGGTTAGCGGGAGGTGGTTTGTGTAGGCTGGCTGACCTCTGAAGATTCCTCATGTTACAAAGGTTATAAGATTATGTCACATAGATACCCCTCCCCCCCCCCAATCACACACACACACACACGAAAGAAAGAGGAAAGAAAAAAAAGGAAAACCAGAAAAGAAAGAGGGCAAGAAAGAAGGAATGAATAAAGACAGGAAAGAAAGAAAGAAGAAAGCAGGAGAGAAATGAAGAGAAAATCAAGAAAAGACCTCAAAACACACACACACACACACACACACACACACACACACACACACACACACACACACACACACACACACGAAGGAAAGAGGAAAAAAGAAAGGAAAACCAGAAAAGAAAGAGGGCAAGAAAGAAGGAAGGAAGAAAGACAGGAAAGGAAGAGAGAAGAAAGGAAGAAAGAAACGAAGAAGAAATCAAGAAAAGACCTCAAAACACACACACACACACACACACACACACACACACACACACACACACACACACACACACACACACACACACACACACACACACACACCTGGTGGTTCACGCGTGGGAGAGAGTCTGTCACGGCCATCACCAGTTTCTGGAAGCCACGCGCAGGGCATCATCACTTTCATATTCTGTCTCGCATATTCCCGATGATGAAAAGTTTTTGGAATCGGCGGCAGTTAATCTTTTCGGCCGCAAACAGTGTATAAATTGCGTGTGTTAATAACCCATTAATTTTTCCATTTCCACCTCATATATGTGTACAGATAGATTGATGGATAAGTAATTAGATCGATAGATGGATAGTAGATGATATATAGAAGGAACGTTAAGGTTATGTGTACGAGGGATGGGGTGGAAAGGCCGTAAGGGTAGTAGGTGGAAGGGTAGGAGGTCGACAGATGGAGGTAAGAGAAAGGGTAGGAGAGAGATAGATAAGGATGGATAGATAGGTAGAAGATGAATAGATGCGGTATGGAGCATAGTTAAGAGGTGAATAGATAGGGCTGGGAGAGGGGTAAGGAGGTGTATAGAAAGGGGGAGGAAGAAGGGGGTGGGTGTGTCTGTGGGGTGACTCTTATTTTCCACGTTTGCGATATTGTCTTCTTTGAGGGAAACCATAATAAAGGCTTGATGAGATGAAGCCGAAGCTTTTATAGTAGGCCTGAGAGGGAGAGGGAGAGGGAGAGGAAGAGGGAGATGGAGATGGAGATGGAGATGGAGACGGACACGGACACGGACACGGACACGGACACAGACACGGACACAGACACAGACACGGACACGGACACAGACACGGACACAGACACAGACACAGACACGGACACGGACACAGACACGGACACAGACACGGACACAGACACGGACACAGACACAGACACGGACACAGACACGGACACAGACACAGACACAGACACGGACACGGACACGGACACAGACACGGACACAGACACGGACACATACACGGACACGGACACGGACACGGACACGGACACAGACACGGACACAGACACAGACACGGACACGGACACGGACACAGACACAGACACAGACACGGACACAGACACAGACACAGACACAGACACGGACACGGACACGGACACAGACACAGACACAGACACGGACACGGACACGGACACGGACACGGACACAGACACGGACACAGACACAGACACGGACACGGACACGGACACAGACACGGACACAGACACGGAGAGGGAGACGGAGAGAGAGACGGAGAGAGAGAGAGAGAGAGAGAGAGAGAGAGAGAGTATTATACTATCTCTCTCTTTGGTAATATGGATGTTACCTCTAAATCATGTCACAATACCATTATTACACACACACACACACACACACACACACACACACACACACACACACACACGGATGGGACAGGATGGGATGAGATGGAAAAGGGGGAGTGAGTCTCTCTCTCTCTCTCTCTCTCTCTCTCTCTCTCTCTCTCTCTCTCTCTCTCTCTCTCTCTCTCTCTCTCATGTTATTTTTATCATATCTCATTTTTTTTCTTTATTTTCCTCAACGATTTCTCGCATGTTTTAATTAAGGCGAGATTCATTACACCTCTGTACTATCTTGCTTGGGCTTCATGTGCACTTCTGGCTCAGTTTAACACGTGTTTATGTAAGTTCTTCAGCCTTGACCGCAGACTCATTTCACTCACGCATTCCTAAGTTATCAGGCTTTACCGACCTATCTAATTAAGCTTGCAAAGGGAACGCCAGCCACCTTCATCAGCCAAGGCCATAAACACTCTTAGCTGTCCTCATAACTCTGTCCTAATAACTCAGGGATAACTGCTACACAACTCTCGGGCTCTTGCATTCATATTACAAACTCTCCTCGCCTGCCCATTCCTCTCAGATAAGCCTGCCAGACCTCACTCCCTAAAGGCTTGCTATGAACTACGCGATATATATTTAAGGAACGAACTTTTATTGTCAACTTCTCCTCTTTTCAAATGACTCTCGCCTCTGTTTTGGAAGTTTTTTTACTAAGCACTATTTAAACTACCAGCACGTTAGGACTTTTTCTTCTCTTTTTTGTGCCGTTGAGCTGCCACGTTGCCGGTAAAAAATCGTATATATTTCAATGTAGGCGCCCGAAAACTCTTTAGATATTACTAATGTACAGAAATAAGGAATGAGGGTTGGAGAAAATTGGAAGGTGAGGAAGAAGGGAGAAGAATATAAGGAAAAGAAGGATTAATATTTTAAGTGTAAGAAAACAACAACTGTACGAACCAATATTTTCATTTGCCAAGACCTTCCTCTTTTCACACGTTAAAATAAGCTACTGTAGAATTTGTTGATTACGGGAAACACGAAGCCTTGACGCGATAGCAAACTCATACTCTACATCTGTCAACATCTTTTATGTCGCCAAAGCGTTCAGATAACCTTGTACAGTCTTCATACATTCATTTCTCAACTAAATCTGATAGGAATGGCGCGGACATGCTCGTGCTGCTGTGCCAGATAATAAGGTCACCCCCTCTGTCTGTTTCTAGGAGCTGATGAAACCGGTATTTTTAATCGATTTTGTTTTCTTTGGTTTTCTTTGGTTCATTTCTCCCTTTCAGCAAAAACTCGTGTAAATCGCAGACTTTTCCTTCTTTAACTTTTAGCAGCTTTTATTCATTCGTGTTAGGGGGAGTTCCGCAAACCTGACATTTTATATTTCTCTCTGGCTTCCGCTTATTCTGTCTCGCCTTCACAATTAAAAAAAAAAAAAAAAGCATAAGGCATAAAAAATGTGGCCTTGGATCTTGAAATTTACCTGGTAGACGATAAACAGCGGGTTGAAAGACTAATAGTAATAATAATAATAGGTAATCTTTGCACAGCTGTCCCTTTGTAATTTATTCTCTCTGGCTTCCGCTTAAATTATCTTGTCTCTCATCTTCCCCAACAACGAAATTAAAACACGTAAAGTACCAACAAAAATTGCGGCCTTGATCTGTGTCTTCATCCGGTGTGGGCCTTCAGGTAATCTCGTGTCCTCATTAAACTTTCCTTCATCGGGTAGTGGATCTTGATCTGTTCATTTCCTTAACTGTCTGTGTGCAACGTGGGAGGAGGGAAGGAAAGAGAGAGAGAGAGAGAGAGAGAGAGAGAGAGAGAGAGAGAGAGTGACAGGGAGGGATGGAGGGAGGAGCGGGAGTTTTTTTTTTTTTTTTCGAAATAATATAAACCTTTCCAGACACTTTTTATATTCAGTCTGACATTTCTGCTGAGTTGGTGCTTAAGACGAGAAAAACTCTCTCTCTCTCTCTCTCTCTCTCTCTCTCTCTCTCTCTCTCTCTCTCTCTCTCTCTCTCTCTCTCTCTCTCTGTCTCTCTCTATCTATCTATCTATCTATCTATATCTATTTATCTTTCCTTCTGGCAACATATAATAACACCATTTTATACATAAACCTTCTTACATGCAATATATGATTTAGGTTTGATTGCTACTACTACTACTACTACTACTACTGCCAATAATAATGATAATAATAATGATAATAATTCTACTGCTACTACCAATTTTAATACTAATACTAATGATAATATGTATGTAATAACAAGGAAAACAACAGCCGTATTAACGAACACAACTACCAGTGTCACTACATTTACAACAACGGAGGAGACTTTACTTTGTGCTTTATTCGTTTACAGTTTTCCGCGAGCAAGGCGAGACTATCCGTTAAAAAAAAAAGTGTGTATTTTCATTCATTCGCAGAACTCGGTGGAAAGTGGCTCATGCTTTTCCTCTGCGCTTCATCACTCGTACGCCTGCAATTCTATTTTTACGTCCTGTGATGCGCTTAATATATTTTTTTTTCCGAGTTAATGTCATCAGTTCATTAATTTTCTGTGTGGAGTTGTGACATGTGTGATGCGTCAATTGCAAGTGGTATGCTAATTATTGCTATTGCTTTCACTTTTGTAATCAGTCAGCCTTCCGGGTATATCTGTAGTATTTATTATTAGATACTCAGTCAAGCGCTAATGAACTCTAGAGAAGAATTTGCACTTCAGAAAAAGAAAAGAAGGCTTATTTTTAGTTATTATTATTATTATTATTATTATTATTATTATTATTATTATTATTATTATTATTATTATTATTATTATTATTATTGCTCTTATTTATTGATTTGCTTATTTGTGTTTTTAAGCCGCTATTTACCTTCTATTTATATGACAGGTTTTCTTTTTACATTATTCATTCGTCAATCAGTTCACATATTTTTGCCTTGCCTTTATATACATAGGGACAGAAAATTGCACAAACTCCCTAATTTCTTTATATATAAACATACTTTTAGCCTGTTTCGTTATATCATAAACTACTAACGGCGGGCGACACATTTTCCCACATCCTTTTTTACGTGATGGTGTGCTAGGTAGAAAAATAACTGGTTGCCTAAGAGTCACCCATCCGTTCCTCTTACTGTTATATGATGCTCTTACCTTACCTCTATATGCTGTTAAAAGAAGATAGAGAAGGCCATTACTTCGCTTGTCTTGTTCTTTTGTAACCTGGACTTTAGGTGAGGAGGGCAGGAGCTTACGCCATCTTAACAAGCCCAGTCCTTCTTCTTATCTATATACAATGCTAATGCCTTATCTTCACATACATGTACTATAACAACACAGATACGCCTATTTCTTTGTTTCGTGGATTCTTGCCGTGTGAAGGTAGATGGACAGGCCAGAAGATGACGCACAAAATACCAAGGCCTTTCATTCTTGTTGATAGACGATTCTCTTGTCCTGTCTCCATATACTCTGAAAGAAATATAGACGGTCATTATTTACCTCTGTCGTGCTCTTGCTGTCTGATAGTGGGCTGGGCAGGGAAGGAAAGTACTCACATCTTGCCAAACCTAATCATTCTTGTTACTGATACATGATTGTCCTTCTCTGTGTCCATATGCTGTAAAAGAAACAGAGGCGATCATAAATAACCTGTCATACTCCTGCCATCTGAAAGTGAGCTGGGCAGGGCAGGAGATTACTCACATCTTTCCTAGGCACCCATTCATCATCTTACCCCCAGAAAAAAATGGGCAACTTGGGAAATATGGGAGCGGTGAGCTATAACCTTGTTCAGTGTCCTGGGGTCATCTGTTATTACCCCGCCCGGGGCTTCAAAGAGCGCAGGGACGGGGAAAATAAGCGGCGGTACAGAGAGTGATTTAGCGGCCGTATACAAGGCTCACGTTTTATGCCATCTATTTTTTTTTATATATTTTCTCGTATTCCTTGACCCTCTCGCGTTTTATTTTCATATTTTTGTTATTTATTTACGTATCACTTTACTCTTCCCTACATGTATTTTTTTTTTTTTTGTATACGTTGAATCTCCTACGCTTCATTTTCTTTCTTTAGTTATTTGTTTGTGTATTACTTTTTTCTTTGCTTATTTCCAAACTTTATTAATTTCTTCCGGTGAAATGTTTTATCTTAATTTACTGTTATTGCTTTCTCTCTTTGTCTGTTTTTTGCTCGGTTCCAAAACTTTCGCAATTTCTTCTGTAGTATTTTTTCTCCTTGATTCTTAGTTTTCCGCTTCACTTCATGCACTCTTTACTGTCGTTCATTCATTCTTTTCTTTATATTTATTTATTTTGCCTTTTCTTCGTTTGTTTTCATCTATACATCGCAGTTTGATGAATGAACTTACTGAACTTATATCGATCTTTAACTACTTGCCTCAATTATTAATTCCTTTCATCCGTGTTTAAACGTCTCCTCTGCGATACTCACTCCACTCTCATGTGTTGGACTTCAGGGCGAGGTCATTCAGGCGGTATCCTTCGTGAGGCTGTATGTGTAAACGCGGCACGACAGGTCCGTAGAGTTTCACCCGCAAGGAGTTGTTCGCCGCCGACGGGCATGGCTGCGTTTGAGACTTTCCCCGCGTACTATCTTGCTATATGAACACGACTTTCCGGCCACTGAACCTCGAGTCATTGGACACGCTGACAAGCCTATACCAGGGCAAGGCTCCTAGTTATATTTATGGATGATTTTTTTTTTTTTTACTATAAAGTCACTAAAAGTATTGGCGTCCAGTGATTAATTTGTCTTACTTTTTATCTTAAATGCGCTTACTACTACTACTACTACTATTACCACTACTACTACTACCACTACTACTACTACTACTACTACTACTACTACTACTACTACTACTGCTACTATCACCACTACCACCAGTACCAATACAACCACCACCACCACCACCAAAACCGCTAATTCCCCTTCTCTTTTCCCACCTTCTCTCCTTCTCCTCCTTCCTTCCTCCTTCTCTTCCTCCTCTTGCTCCTCCTCCTCTTCCTCCTCCTACTCCTCCTCCTCCCTCAACAAGACAAGCCCCACTAATACCTAGCACCTAATTTTTCCCTCGAATGGACAAAGAAGGATGAAGATGAAGAGACAACGGCGTCCTTCCCTCCTTCCCCTTCCTTCTCTCCCCCCTTCCCTCCCTCGCCCCTTCGTCTATCGTCCCCTCCCTGATCTTCTTACCCCCTCTTTCCCCCTCCCCTCTCTCCCTCCTCTCTCTTCCTGTCCATCTTGATCTTACTCCTTTTTTCCCTGTGGTATATTGAAAGCGAAGAAGGAAGAGGGAGAAAGGAAGAGAAAAGGAAGGAAGGAAAGAAAGAAGGGAGGAAAGAGAAGAAAAGTAGTTACGAGGACGAATATAGAACTAATGCAGTGAAAAAAAAAGGGAAATTAATGTAGTTGAAGGAAGAGGGGGAGGTGAAAGGGGAAAGAACGGGGAGACATTAAGAGGAACTAATTGAAAAAGATGTAGCAAAAATTAGGGAGGGAATGGAAATAAAGGAAAGAAGGAAAAGAAAAGTGGTTACTGGGAGAAATGTGCGACTCGGAGAAAGGAGAAGTGCTCTGGAAAAGAGCTTTGAGAAATTAAGAAAAAAAGGAAAGGAAAATGAGATAAGGAAAACGAAAGATGATTCATAGGACGAATGTAAGACTTAAGGACTGAAAATAAAGGGTAATAGTTATGGGAAGAAAGATAAATTAGGGGAATAGAGAGGGTTGAGGAGAAGGGAGAAGTGGGAGGGGAAGGAGCGAGGAATGTTGTATAACTCCCGAAAGTGGATCGAGGGAGCTTAGAGGTCCCAGCAGATGTCCGGAAGGAAATGAAGACTTTGGCAGGAGTAGGAGGAGAAGGAGGAGGAGGAGGAGGAGGTGAAGGAGGGGGGGGGGAGGTAGAGGAGGAGGAGGAGGAGGAGGAGGATTAGGTGGAAGTGGAGAAGTGGGTTATATATATAGTTATCTCTGCTGTTATTGTTATTGTTGTTATTGTTACTTTTGTTGTTTTTGTTTCTTTGGTGTTGGTGATGGTGACTGGTGGTGAGGATGGTGGTGGTATATTATTGTTTTCGTTCATTGTTCTTTTTTTTTATTCATCACATCTTTCTTATTTTTTTTTTGTTACTCGTTCTTGTTTATCTTTTTATCTTCTTGTCCTTGTTCTTTATCGTGGTTTTCTTATCACTCTTTTATGCTCTTCTGTTCATCCTTCTCTTTTTATACTCCTTTCCCCTTCAATCTAATAGTCTACTCCCCTCTGACACACACACACACACACACACACACACACACACACACACAACATCGTCCTCCCTGCCACACACACTCACGTACGGACGCAACTTATTTAATCAGCGTCCTGTTATGTGTCCTCTCGAGACGTCCTTCCCTTCCTTGGGACTCCCGAAGACGTAGGAAGGAGAGAATGTGTCCCCTTCCGCCCATTATGACAGTCCCCCGTAGCCCCTTCAGCATCCCCACCTCCTCCTAGCCCGCGACGATAAGCCCCTCCCCCTTGAGGCCTTTTGAGCCCCTCCAAGCTTCCACTAGTCCTCTCCCAGAAGCCCATACAAGCCCTCCCCTCTTCCCTGGCTGCCTCATAATCTCCCGTTATCTCCCCACCTCCTCTGACTGCCTCCGGGACTATATAAGTGCCCCCTCCAAACCTCAACGCCCCACTAGACTGCAAGGCCTTCCCGTGCTGGCATACGATTGTTTTATTAATCCTTTAAATGTGTACTAAGTTTTAATATGGATGAAAGTGTTGTCTGGCTTCCTTGTCATTGCGTAATACATACATACTGTACATACATACATATATTTGCACGTGTATGTAGACTCTTGCATGTTTTTAAATCAAAGGAGACAGTTTAAGGTTAACTCATGTACACACACACTTTTTTAATCAAAGGAGAATGGGCAAAGGCAAAGCAAGATATAACCAACACTTTAAAAGAGCGTAAGAACCCTAAAAGAAGTCATTGTCATAACCCCTGAGAATATTTATTTTTCTAACATAGTGCAGAAAGCAAGTCTTCCCGTGTCACCCTCAGGTCTTAAGGCAGCCTCTTTGCGCGCCTGTTTGTTTACTTTTTGTATGGACTTTATGCTGGCCAACACTTTATGGCGGGGTCCGGGCTTGATGAGGGAGCGGAAGGGTGAACAGCGGGGAGGAATCGCCGTGGGGTTGGGTTGAGCAGATTGAGGTTTGGTCAGGCGGTGTAGAAACTAAGGTGGTGGCAGGGCAAAGACTGAAGTGGTGGGTGTGTGCCGGGGATCGTAAATATTATGAGTTGGTTGAACGAGGTAGAGGGAACAGGCTGAAGTAGTATTATAGTTAAGGAAAAGGATAGAAAAGTTATAAATTGGTTGGGTAGCGGTTGCAGTGCTGTTGTGGGGGATAGGGGGGGGGGCGGAGATGGAAAGGTTCAGGGGAGGAGAAGGAAGGAAGAGGAGGAAGGAGGATGGATTGGGAGGAGAGGAAGAGGGATGAAGACAAACTGGAAGGAGGAAGAGGGATGGGGAGGAAGATAGAGGGGGGAAGGATGAGAGATGCAAGTCAGGGGAGGGGAGGAAGGGGGAGGGAGAAAAGCTGGAAGGATGAAAGGGGAGGGAGAGGGCGAGCTGGTAGAGGGGAGGGAAGGGAAGAGAAAGTAGGACAAACAAGGGGAGGGACAGGAAGGTAAGACGGGATTGGGGAGGAAGGGAAGAAGGGGAGAGAAGGGAGGAAAGGGGAGGGGAGGAAGGAAAGCCGGGTTGAAGCTGTGAGAATGCAAAAAGTCTGTCACGAAGGCTCGCTACATATTGACAGAGAGAGAGAGAGAGAGAGAGAGAGAGAGAGAGAGAGAGAGAGAGAGAGAGAGAGAGAGAGAGAGAGAGAGAGAGAGATCAAATTTCCTCGCCTCTGCACATTTTAAACGAGCGTCGGACGAACAAAATTTATCAGAGCGACGCGACGACCTTGAACGCGGCGCTGATAAGACCTGTTTTTGTACCGCGACCTTTGTGGGAGTCCCGCCGGCTCTGACCTGGCTGTACGTCGTTAGCACACACACACACACACACACACACGCAGACACACACACACGGCTTCTATTTCCCTGTCTGACTTCATGTGTTTCAACCTCTTTCACCTCCGTTTCCTTTATGCATCACCACAGAGAGCAACAAACAGGATTATCACTGTGAATATTCGCCTGTTAATATTTTCCTGTTAATATAATTTCGCGGTAGACAGACACGATTTCTAATATGTTTGAGTCAAGACTTTATTACAGTAAGATTTTATTTTCTCTTCCCATTTCAAGTTTCATCTCATACGTATCTACAGCAAAGAAGAAGTAAAGAGAATTGAAGAGAAGTAAAGAGGAAGATTCTGGGTAATGTACTAAGGAATGGACGAGGAGGAGGAGGAGGAGGACGAGGAAAAGAGAGATGAAAGAGGAGGAGGAAGTGAAGGAGGAGGAGGAGGAGCAGGAGGAGGAATAAGAATAAAAAGAGGACCAGGAGGAATAGAGGCAAAATGAAGAGGAACAAAGGGAGGAGGTATAGAGAGATGATAAAGAGGAAGAGGAGGAGGAGGAGGAGTCAGATAAAGAAACACAGGAACCAAAACAAATAAGAAAGAAAAATCAAAATCACTCGTAGGAGATGTCGGAATAGGAGCAAAGAAAGAGTGACGATGAGAAAGAAAAACAGGAAAGAGGAAAAAGATGAAAATACAATACAAGAAGCAGACGAGAAGAAGAAAGATTGACAACACCACGAAACGAAGAAATACGAGAAAAAAGCCTCTATTACTACACTCTCGTAGAAGGAATTAAAGTAAAGACACTTAACCAATCCGTATCTATATTGCAACCTCCAGGTGCGCCGATGAGCCAAACTTCCTTGAGATCCTCCGTTGACAGCCAGGCAGGAGACAAGGGAAGCGGTTAGTGTCCCGATCACAACTTATCCCCAGTTACAGCGGCTGGCGAGGCTGGCGGACTCGTGGTAGCAAAAAGGAGAGCCAGGAGACGAGGTTACGTGTCCCGACGGCAGATTTACCCCCAGTGATAGCGGCTGGCGAGGCTGGCGGACGCGTGGTAGCAAAAGGCGTTACGTGTGGTTATTAGGCGACCTCAATGTGTCTGATTGGGTGAGTTCCAGGCGACGGCTCTCTCATGCAGTAAGGAGGCAGTCAAGGGGAAGACGAAGTTCGGAAAGTTATAGGAATGGGGACAGAGTACGAAGTGGAGGGATTAGATACAGTAAGGAGAATGAGGGAAAGAAGGAATAAAGTAAGGAAGAAGTGAAGGGGAGACCGCTGAACAAGGACAAAAGCTGTGGAGTTGGAGTACGAAATGAAGGGATTGGATAAAGTAAGGAGGAAGAAGAAATGAAAGTTGAAAGGAAGGACGAAATGAAGAGGCAACAGCTAAAGAATGACAAAAAAGATGGACGAGTGGATGAAGAGATGAAGGAGAGAATATGTAAAGGGAATCAAAAGAAGAAGGAATGGAGGATTGAGAAAAAATATATAGACATTGGAGAAGGAAGGAAAAATGGAATAGATGCCAGAAACAACAGCTGAGAATAAAGAAGGATGGAAAGAGGAAAAGATAAAAGAACTAACTAAAACAGAAAGGACATCACAAAGGAAGGGATGGAGGAACAACGAGAACAGAACAAAGGGATAAAGGATGACTAGAAGCTGTGCCCGAAGGGAAGTAGGAGAAGAAAAAGAATGAAAATTAGAAGGGAAATCAAAGAGAGAAAAAGGAAGGAAGGAGAGAAAAAGGAAAATAACGAAAGGAGAGAGACAGATAACGTAGGGAAATTAGAAGGGCATTAAGGATAAAAATAAGGAAGGAAAAAGATGAAGGGGGTAAAAGAAGTAGGAAGGAGAGAAAAAAGGAAAATAACGAAAGGAGAGAGACAGATAACGTAGGGAAATTAGAAGGGAATTAAGGAAAAAAATAAGGAAGGAAAAAGATGAAGGGGGTAAAAGAAGTATGAAGGAGAGAAAAAGGAAAATGACGTAGGGAGAGAGACAGATAAAGTAGGGAAATTAGAAGGGCATTAAGGAAAAAAATAAGGAAGGAAAAAGATGAAAGGGGAAAAAGAAGTAGGAAGGAGAGAAAAAGGAAAATAACGAAGGGAGAGAGACAGGTAACATGAAAATTATAAGGAACGAAAGAGCGTGAAAGAGAAAGAAAGGAGATGGAAGGGAGAGAGGAGAGGAAGTTCAGGGTTACGTTCTTCCTCTATTTAACTACTCTCAAAGGTAAAACTCCAGGTGAGGGAACAATGTAATTAGCAGGCGTTAGAGGGGCAATATTTTCTTAGTTCCAATTAAGGTATTACTACGTTTGGGCCTAATTAGTGTAATGGAAGTGTTTAGACAATGGGTTTCCTTGTTTTTTTCTCCGTCTCTCTCTCTCTCTCTTAATGGAAAGAAAGAGAGAGAGAGAGAGAGAGAGAGAGAGAGAGAGAGAGAGAGAGAGAGAGAGAGAGAGAGAGAGAGAGAGAGAGAGAGAGAGAGAGAGAGAGAGAGAGAGAGAGAGAGAGAGAGAGAGAGAGAGAGAGAGAATACCTACCCTGAGTACCCTCCAAGATCAAAACACACAACATTCCTCCTCCTCTCCCTCCTCCTCCTCCTCCTCCTTATCACTTGGCACTCCTGCGAGTAACAATTTAGGGGTGATTTTCATAATAAGGTTCGCGTCGCCTTCTGAGAGGTTTGGTATGTGCGGGAGCGGCGGTAACAAGGCAGGCAATGAGGCGAACTTTTTGCGGGAAGACTTTATTAAACGTCGGAAGAAAGGTGATGGAGGGAGGGGGGGGGGGGGTCGGGGCGGTGATGTTGGAGGTGGTGAGAATAGAGGAGGAGCAAGAGAAGGATGTCAAGTTGAAGCAAGAGTAGGAGTAGCAAGAAGTAGAAGAGGAGGAGAAGGAAAGGTGGGTTAGGGGGTTGGGTTGTGGCGGTGGTGATGGTGAAGGAAAAGGATAGGGAGGAAAAGAAGAGGAACAAGAGACGATTATTAAAGTATAGAAGAGAAGGAGGAAAAACGAATAAAAAGATGAAAAAAGAAAAAAAAAGAGAATGTTAAAACGGAAGAGTAATAAGGAAAAGTAGAGGAAGAGGAGGACAAAAAAAAGATTAAAGGAAGAGTTTGAATATTAAGCAGTAAGAGGAGAATGAATAACAAGAAGAAATAGAGGAGGAGGAGGAGGAGACAGGAATAAAAAAAATATTATAAAAATGAAAAGAGAAAGAATGTTAAGGAAGGAAAGGAAGGAAACTAATAAGGAAAAGTACCGGAGATGGAGGAGGAGGAGGAAACATGGAAACATGGACTAGCAGGCAGCAGAAAGCCTGTTGGCTCATTACTAGGCTGCCTGCGTTCAGTGATTTAATCAATCCGTTTGCCATAGGAGTGGCTTGCAGGGAAGGATTAAAGCACTTGTGTACCTACTCTTGGGAACGTTCAGTTCACACCCGTCGCAGCAAAGTGGCGATCAATGCGTTTCTTGAAGGAGTTGATGGTCTCTGCGCTAACCACTTCTGAAGGAAGGCTGTTCCAGTGGCGAACAACTCTATTTGAGAAATAACTCCTGCCGATGTCGGTATTGCATCGCTTTGCTTGAATTGTTTTTCCGTTGTTTCTTGTTCTCAGGTTAGTTTGTAGCGTGAAGAGTTTGGAGTGATCAACGTTGCTGAGCTTGTTCAGGTACTTAAAGACTTGTATCATGTCTCCCCGCAGTCGTCTCTTTTCCAACGTGAAGAGGTTGAGTCGCTCGAGTCGTTCTTCATAGGGTTTCGTCCTCAGTGATGGTATCATCTTCGTGGCGCGGCGCTGTACTCTCTCAAGTAATTCAATGTCTTTCCTGTAATTAGGAGACCAGAATTGCACGGCGTATTCCAGGTGGGTCCTTACCAGTGAATTATACAAGGATAACATAACTCCCGGCGTCTTGTATTCGAAGTTCCTCGATATGAACCCAAGCATTGTATTGGCTTTCTTACAGGCGGACTTGCAGTGTTTTGTTTGTTTCAAGTCACTGCTGATGGTGACCCCGAGGTCTCTTTCCTCTTGCACAACATGTAGTGGTTCGCCACCCATGTGGTATATGTGGTTGCTGTTTCTGGATCCGATATGCATTACTTTACATTTGGTAGTGTTGAAGGACATCTGCCATTTTTCCGACCACCGAGTGATCAGGTCCAGGTCTCTCTGGATAATTTCGCAGTCTGCCGTCGTGAGGGCCTTCCCACCCACCTTTGTGTCGTCGGCAAATTTTTGAAAGATTGGATTTTAATCCTAGTTCTAGGTCGTTGATATATATGATGAAAAGTATGGGTCCCAGCACTGACCCCTGTGGCACTCCACTTGTGACCGGGAGCCACTCGAAGGCCTGTCCGTTGAGTACAACTCGTTGTTTTCTTTCAGTGAGCCAGTCTTTGATCCACGCTGTCAGATCGTCGCCTAATCCCGCCGACTTAAGTTTCTTGAGGAGTCTTTCATGTGGCA
>NC_066575.1:8582959-8597651 GCF_024679095.1 Eriocheir sinensis | reverse complement strand
TAAATACAATATATATAATTTTGATTTAAATCATGATTTTTTACTCTGATGTAAATCGATTTAAATCAAAACAACCCTGTCTAATCCTTTAAAACTTTCCTGCCTCTTTTATTGTTTTTCTTTTATTTCCACCCGTTCACCTCTGCTCTGTTTATCTTCTGAGCTTGCCTCCTAATCCTTTGCTTATGTTCGCCTCAGATCCTACAATTAGTTTCTGCGTGTCTATTCGTCTTCCTCGCTGAGCTTCTCGTTATGCCTCGGCGACTTGTTATTATAACTGTGAGCTTCTGATGAGGATTCAGAATACGAGTCGTCCCCCATGACTGTTTATCCTTTGATTTACGCTTGTCTCTAAGCACGTAAATAGTTACTGCATATGCGTCTATACTCGTGCGTCTTCCTTACTGCATATGAGGGATGGAAGGAGAGCATAATTAAAGGGAGAGTAAATAAAATTGGAAGCATACACTATAGCTGCGCGTGACCTCGGTGCTCATCTCCGTCGCATTATCCCTCGAGCCTGTGGTGGGAAGGATATAGGAAAAAGATTGAAATTAAAGAATGAGAAAAGAGGATGAGGATGAGGACGAGGAAGAAAATACGAGTGAAGAAATTTAAGAGATATATGGAGAGTATACGATAGGGAAAGGAAAAGAGGATTTGCTTAGCGGAAGGAGACTGAGAAGACGGAATAAAATAAGAAAGGAAACGGAGGAAGAAGAAAATGTCAACGAAGGGAAAGTTAAGGGATTAAGGGAGACCATAAGGGAAGAAAGACATGATTTAGGTAAAGGCAGCAGAATGGAAAACAGTAAGATGAAATGGAGAAAATGGACGGAAGAGGAAAAAACAAATGTAAAGAAAGAACAAATATGAAGGACTTAGGAAGCACAATAAGGGAGGAAAAAAATAAAATATAGGTTAAAAATGAGGAAGGAAAAAGGACTGAAAAGATTTAATGAAACGCGAGTAGTGACGGAAGAGGAAAAATATACAAATATGAACCAAGGATAAATACGAAGAACTTAGGAAGCATAACAAGGGAGGAAAGAAAGAATATATTGGTCAAGAATGAGAAAGGGAAAATGGATTGAAAAAATGGAATACAATTAAAAAAGAAGACGGAAGAAAAAAAAACATATAAACAAATGATAAATACGAAGGACTTAGGAAGCACAATAATCAAGGAAGAAAGGAATAATATAGGTCAAGAATAAGGAAGAGAAAAGGAAAGAACAGATTGAATGGACTGAGGAATGAAGACGGAAGAGGAAAAGAGAATATATAAACAAAGAAGAAATATGAAGGACTTACAGAGCACAATAAGGGAAAGAAGAGGAAATATATGTAAAAAAAAGAGAAATGTCAAAGAATAAAGAGATTAAAACTTAAGGTAAAAAATAAAAGTAGAGAAAAAAGAGGAAAAGGAAATGAAAAGTAAAGAACGAGAAAGAGAAATTGAGATAGAGAGAAACGCGAAAAGTAAAGAACGAGGAAGAGGAAGAAGAAAGGAGGAAGAAAGGAAAGCTAATGGTAATGAATGAGGAAGAGGAAAAGAGGAAGAGAGGGAAGCTAAGGAAAATCAACTGACCATGATGTAAACAATGAGCCGCGTCTGGCAACACTGGCCCACCGCCGTGACGTCACCACACCTTTTAGGACGATTAAGTTTGTGTTTTTGTTTTTTACGGGGTGACTTTTCCGGGTGTGTGCGTTCCCTGCATGGTTTGTATTTTATTGTTATTGTCTTTCTTTTCATCTTGTTCTTCTTGTTCTTATTCTTGTTCCTCCTGTTCTTTTTGTTCTTCTTATGCCTTTCTTTTACGAGTTCTAGTTCATCAGAGAGAGAGAGAGAGAGAGAGAGAGAGAGAGAGAGAGAGAGAGAGAGAGAGAGAGAGAGTTCATCAGAATAAGAAGCCCAGGTAGTAAGAAATAAAACACTGAAGAAGAAGAGTGACGAGGGGAGGAAGAAGGAGAAGGAGGAGGAGGAGGGGAGAAGAGAAGGAAGAGGAAGGAGGTTAGGGGAAAGAGAAAGAGAGGGAGAGAGAAAAAAAAGTTGAAGGGAAGGAGAGAGAGAGTACGGAAGGGAGGGATGGAAGGGAATGGGAGGAAATAAAAGGATAGGAAGGGATGGAATGGAAAGGAAGTGACTGCAAGGGTTGGGAAGGAGAGGGAAGAGGCAGGGGAAGGGATGGAAGGAGAGAAGGAAAGGGTAGGAGGGGAAGGGAAAGGAAGGGAGGGAAGGAAGGGGATGGAAGGGGAGGAAGGGAGGGAGAGAAGGAAAGGGTAGGAGGGGAAGGGAAAGGAAGGGAGGGAAGGGAGAGGAGGAAAGGGTAGGAGGGGAAGGGAGGGAAGGAAGGGGATGGAAGGGGAGGAAGGGAGGGAGAGAAGGAAAGGGTAGGAGGGGAAGGGAAGGGAGAGGAGGAAAGGGTAGGAGGGGAAGGGAGGGAAGGAAGGGGATGGAAGGGGAGGAAGGGAGGGAGAGAAGGAAAGGGTAGGAGGGGAAGGGAAAGGAAGGGGAAGGGTAGGTAGGGAGGGTCATGCAACGTAACGATTTCACCCTGTCACGCACCACCCCTCTGACCCCTCTCTTCCTTCACCCCTCCCCCCCATCTTCCCTCCCCCTCCCCCCTCACCCCCTCCCTCCACATCACTGACCTCTCTTTCCCCTGTATCGTTGCCCCTCCCTCTCCCCTCTCTCTCTCCCCTTCTCACCTCTCCCCCTCTTTCTCTCCCCTCATTCTAGTTTGTGTTCACCTGGTTGATCCCTTCCTCCCCTCCCTTCCTCCCCTCCCTTCTCTCCGTCTTCCTCCTCCTCCTCCTCCTCCTCATTCCTCCACTGTTTGTTCCTCCCCCCCCTCCCCTTCGTCTTTCCTCCTCTCTTCCTCCTCGATGTTTCTTCTCTCCCTCCTTCTTCTCTCTCCCTCTTCTCCCTCTCTTTCCTCTCCCTTCTTCTTATCATTTCGTTGCCTAGTTTCCCTCTTTTTCCCTTCCTTTTTTCCTCCTCCTCTTTCTCCTCCCTTCTTCCTTCCTTCTTGCCTCCTTTCTCATTCCTCTTTTGTTTTATTTGCCTGTTATGCTCTCTTCGTCCTAAGCAAACAAAGCCCATCTTATATTACTTCATGTCCTTCGGTTTTTGTTCATTTTTCTTCTCTATTTTTTTCTTCCTTTTTTATCTTTCATTGTATCTTTCTTCCTTCCTCCCTTTCTCCTTATGTTGTTCCCTCCGTCATTCTCTTTCTCCTCACTTTTCTCTTTTCCTTCTTCCTCTCCTACATTTCTCTCTCTTTCCTCTTCTCCTTCCTCTTCTTGTTCCATCATTATCTTCCTTTCTTCACTCTTTCCTCTCCTTCCTCTACCTGACCCTTTTCCTCCACTTCCTCTTCTTCCTCTTCCTCTTCCTCTTCTCACTTGTCTTTCTCTTCCCTCATTCTCTTCCGTCCTAGTGACCCTCCTCCTCCTCCTCCTCCTCCTCACCTTCTGTTTATTCTTCCTGACCTCCTCCCTCAGTCATCTCTCCCCTCCTCCTCCTCCTCCACCTCATCCCTTCCACCCTCCTCCTATCCTTGACTCTTTATACCTTGCCCGTGCTCCCCCTTCCTCCTCCTCCTCCTCCTCCTCCCCTCTCCTCCTCCTGCTCACTGTTAGTCACGATCTTCTTCACCAGTTCACGTTATACCTTTGCCTTGCTGTGTTGCGTCTGGTGATTCTCCTGGTGAACGGTGACTTGGTGAACGGTCAAAGGAGGAGGGGCCGTTCTTGTGGTGACCTGGAGGCGTTGTACCTGGTGAAAAAGGGGGTCAGGGGTGGGAGGGGGGTAAGATTGGGTGACGGGTGATGTGGCTGGTAATGGAAGGAGGTGTGGTGCGTAAGATTGAGCGATTTGTGATGTGGTGTAGCTTGTGATGTGACTGGTAAATAAGGGACTGGAGGGGTGGCTAAGGAAAATAGGAGTTAAGAAACGGAGTAAGAAAAGGAAGGAAGGAAGGAAGGAAGGAGGGGGAAAATACTGAAGAGAGGGAAAATTTAAAGAGATGTGGTTAAATTTTGATGATGATGGTTGACACAGTGGTGATGAAAAGGTGTGTTTGTGTTCTGGTTATTTCAAGGTGATGTGGTTGGCTCTCCTGGTCTGGAAGGAAGAAGGAAAATATTGAAGAGAGGTAAAATTTAAAGAGATGTGGTTAAATTTTGGTGATGATGGTTGATACACTGATTAAGAAAAGGTGTGATTGTGTTCTGGTGATCTGAAGGTGATGTGGTTGGCTCTCCTGGTCTGGAAGGAAGAAGGAATATATTGAAGAGAGGGAAAATATTGAGAGATATGGTTAGATTTTGGTGATGCTGTTGATACACTGATTAAGAAAAGGTGTGATTGTGTTCTGGTGATCTGAAGGTGATGTGGTTCGCTCTCCTGGTGTGGTTAAGAGAAGTATGTGGTGGAGCGTTAAAGAGATGTGGCTGTGTCTTGGTGGCGTTCCTGACAATGCCGCTTAAGGTGAATTCGTGCAAATTAAACACGCTTCCGCAATGAGAACATAATTATAATGGCAAGTCTTTGAAAGGTTTGCTCCGTTCCAGTAATGTATACCAAACGTGCAAATGTGAAGTGAATTAGTGAATTAATTTATTGCTCTTAAAAGTATTCAAAACCGTCTCATTAAACGTTGGGTAAGTCTTTGTGTGATTTTGGTTCGCGTTAATGTGAGAGGAAACGTGCAAAGTGAGAATTTGATCGGATTTTTACATCGTAGTACTGATTCAAAACGTGATATTCAAGCTCATGTAAATAAACTAATCTGAATCTTGATTGAGAGGCAAAACCATCAATTTGCTTCGCGTTAATCTGAGCAAAACGTACAAAGTGAGACGCTAATTTGAATGATGCCCTAATTTGCGCTCTCTCACAAAATCCGCATAATTCAAACTCGCGCCAATTACACAACTTCGGTTCGCGTTAATGAGAGCAAAACGTGGAAGGTGAGAAGTTAACTAGATTTCCTTGAACAGCGCATCACTCAAACTTACATCACACGAAAGGCTTTTGTGGGACCTAGTTTGGGGTGTAGCGATCCGTGTTTCCCGGCTATTGGTGTTGCTGTGTGGATGAAGTGGGAAGTATTGCCAAGAGGGAAAAGATAAAGATGGAGAGGGCAAGTAAGGCGGCTGTATGTCTGATATTAGAGAAGGCACAGGTGTATCAGTGTGTTTGTGTGCTGGTGAAATGAATGTAGCTGTGCTGTGAATGTGTGTTGGTGAAATGGAAGGTTGTTTTTGGTGATATGAGAAAAGATGAATATTGGTTTGTTTATGTGCTAGTGAACTTAATGTAGTTGTATAAATGAAAATGGCTTTGGGCTGGATAGATATATGGGGTCTTTGGTGATAAAAGAATAGGTGAAGCTGTGTGTATTAGTGTGTTTGTATGCTGGTGAAATGAATGTAGATGTATATATTGTTGTGGCTGTGTGCTGTTGAAGTGAATGCCTGTATTGGTGACATGACAAAAGATGAAACTGTGTATGTTAAAGTGTATGTGACTATGTGTACTAGAAAATGAATGAAATTGTATATACTGAAAGTGTTGTATGCTCTGTTTTAATGATACGGGTAGTGATTGAACCGTGTATGTTGATAACCGATTTAATAGTGTAATTTCCTGTGTAATCCGACAATCCGTGTGACTGTGCGTGCTGGCGAAATGGCTACACCCGTCAACCCATCACTCACATATACCCCACTTCGAGACCCGCAGTGAAGGTGAACGGGGGAGAGTAGTGAAGCATTTTGGTGACTCAGTTCGACCCTCCAAACCGATGAAAGCCGTAATTTGTGACGTGAATATGCTGATTGTGGAGATTGAAAAGCGAGCCAGTGGAAAAATGCAAGCTTGTGGTGGTGGTGGTGGTGGAGGTGGAGGTAGTGGTGAGGGTCATAGCGATCGAGAACAGAGACTAAGAAGTGATGAATGCGTGGTGCTTTAGTGGTGATGGTGGTGATGGTGGTGAAGGTTGTGGTGATGATGGAGAGGAAGAGAAGGGAAAAGGAAGAGAGGGAGAGTAAAGGAAGCCGGATCAATACGTTTGTAGCAACTTTCCTGCAGAGATTGTGTTGGTGGTGAAGGAAGTGATGTAAGGCGAGGGTGGTACTGGTGGTGGTGGTGATTATGTTGTGGTGGTGAGCTGAAACATGGCGTGAGCTAAAACTACGTGCAGTGTTGATAAGAAATGAAATACTGAAGAGGGCAAGAGAAAAAACATAACAAAAGCCATAATAAAGAAAGAAAGAAAGATAAAAGAAGGAAGGAATAATGAGAGAAAGTGAAGATATATGAAAAAAAGAAAAGAGGAGAAAAGGAGAAAAGTAAGAAATGAAATACTAAAGAGGGCGAGAGAAAAAACACAACAAAAGCCATCATAAAGAAAGAAAGAAAGAGAAAGGAAGGAAGGAATAATGAGAAAATGAAGATATATGAAAAAAAGAAAAGAGGAGAAAAGGAGAAAAGTAAGAAATGAAATACTAAAGAGGGCGAGAGAAAAACACAACAAAAGCCATAATAAAGAAAGAAAGAAAGAGAAAGGAAGGAAGGAATAATGAGAGAAAGTGAAGATATATGAAAAAAAAGAGGAGAAAAGGAAGAGAGGAAGGAAAGTGAGCAAAAAAGAAACAAGAAAAACATGAAAAAATATAAAGCAAACAAGAGAAAAATATGAAAAAAAGGACAATAATGAATATAGCGTTAGTGATTATTAAGGAAAATAAGATGATAGTGACGATTATAGTGAATGTGATGGCGATGGTGAAAGAAGATGGTGAAGCTTTGTTTTTTGAATATGAAGAATGTGAATAACACACACACACACACACACACACACACACACACACACACACACACACACACACACACACACGCACACACACACACACACACAGGAGGTGAACCAAGCTGATGGAAAAGAGGAATAGAATGGAAGAAGAATAGAGGGAGGGAAGGAGGGAGGGAGGGAGGGAGGGAGGAAAGAAAAGTAAGGAGGAATTTTTCTTATCGATTTTGATGATAATGCATTCTCTCTCTCTCTCTCTCTCTCTTCTTTCTTTTATCTCCTTTTTTAAACTTCCATTTGTCTTTTTTTTTTTAGGTTCTTTAATTGTTTTCTTTTGTCTTTTATCTGTTACTTGTTCTCTGCTTTCATTAATGTTTTCTTTCTCCTTTGTTTTTGTTTTCTTAATTGTCTTCTCCGTCTTTTGTTTGCTCCTTTTTATCAGTTGCAATGTTTTTTTTCTCCCTTCTCATTTTTTTCTTTTGTTCCTGTATCCTCTTCATCATTTTCCTCCATATATCCTTCATCGCCTTGCTGTTTTTCTCTCATCTTTTTTCTTCCCTCTTTCTTTTTCCTTCTCTTTCCATTTCCATTTTTTATTAATTTCCCCACCATCTTTACTTTTTATCTCTCTTCCTTTTCTAGTTTTCTCAAATTCATTATTATTCCTTTCTCTCCACCTCCCTTTACGTCTCCCACATTCTTCCTTATGCTTCGTTTAATTCCTTTTTATTTCCTTTCTTTGTTTTTTTCCTTCCTCATATTTCTTCTTTGCATCTCTTATATTCGTCTGTTACTTCGAGTCTCTCTCCTCTCTTTCTTCCTTCTCTTCCTTCCTTTCTCCCTGCCTCCCTTTACGCCTCCTACATTCTTATTTATGCTTCGTTTACTTCTTTTTAATGTCCTTTCTTTCTATCTTGTTTCTTTCCTTCGTCCTCTTTCTTCTTTGCATCTCTTATATTCGTCTATTACTTCGTCTCTCTTTCCCTCTTTCTATCTTCTTCCTTCTCTTTTATGTTCCTGTGGTAATCATTTCTCTGTCTAGCCAACTTTTTTTGTTTACGTTTATCATTTGTCTTTATCACGTTTCTTCTTTTTCGAATGCGTTATTTTTCTTCTCTTTCTATCCATCTTCTGACAAGTTTAATTTGTCATCAGGCTCTGTGTCCTTCATTCGTATCTCATTTTCTTTCCTGCTCTTCCATTTTTCACTCACCTCCATTATTATTATTATTATTATTATTATTATTATTATTATTATTATTATTATTATTATTATTATTATTATTATTATTATTATTATTATTATTATTATTATTATTATTGCTACTACCATGACTACTCCTTTGATCGCACCTGTTCTCACCTGCCCCAATTAACTCGGAATTATACCTGCGCTTCCCGGATGAACCCTGAGTCCTTTTATCTATAACGCTATTGGCTGGGAAAATGATGTAATGATGAAAGAGGCTACTGTGTGTGTGTGTGTGTGTGTGTGTGTGTAAGCAGGCAAACTTCAAACAGTTACTTTTGTACTGAAATAACAACATTGTTTCGTTGCTAGGCTGCTCTCTCTCTCTCTCTCTCTCTCTCTCTCTCTCTCTCCAATACCCTCATATTCATTATTGTTGTTTTTGGAATTGAAAATATTATTGTTGTTGGTCTCGTTATATTTGTCGCTGGCGTGGATTCTTGTTTTTATTTATGGCGCTGTTGGTGATGATATTGTTGGCGGTAGTGTTTGTGGTGGTGGAGGTGATGGTGTTGGAGGTGCTTATTGGTATTGTATGGTGGTAGTGTATTTGTTGTTGGTGGTAGAGGTGGTTGTGATGACGATGATGATGGTGGTGGTGGTAGTGATGGTGATGGAGGCGATGTTAGTGATGTTGCTATTGTTGTTGTTATTTTTGCAGTAAGGGAAGCAACTCAAGGGCAAACACAAAAATAACAACAATAACAACAAAAATCCCTCTCGAACCAAAACAGAGAGAACGAGAAGCCAAAAAGAGAGGTCGATTTCGGTGTTGTTGTTGTTGTTGTTGTTGTTGTTGTTGTTGGTGGTGGTGGTCGTGGTGGTGGTGGTGACGGTGGTGGTGGTGGTGGTGGTGGAGGACAGACAAGTTAAGTCCAGTGGAAGCAACAGCCTCGCTATCAGAAGCTCACACAACACACGCCTTTGGGTTTGATGGAGCGAGAGGAAGAGAAGGAGGGAGGGAGGGATGAAGGTGAGGAAGATAGGAGGAAAGGAGGCAGGAAGGGAGGAAGGAAGGAAGGACAGCTGGCAAGCAAGCAAGAATGATTGAAACTACGAAGAAAGAAAGACTAAAAAGATGGCAATATGGAAGAGAGGAAGGAAGGAAGGAAGGAAGGAAGAAAGAAAGAGAAGATAGAAGGAAGAATGACAGGACACATAGGAAGAAAGGAAGGAAGAAATGCTGACAAGCAGGCAAAAAGGAAGAATGGAGAGAAAAGACAAACAAAATAAAACTCAGTAATGAAATAATTGAATAAGCTGGAGCATAGAGGAGGAAAATAAGTAAGGGAGGGAGAGTGAGTGAGTGTGTGGGTGAGTCAATTAGTGAGTGAGTGAGTGAGTGAGTTAGTGGACGAATTAGGAATAGCTGAAAGAAAAATGTGATGAGAATAAAGAAAACAATGTGATAAAAGACAATAGAAATAAATAAACTGGAAGATAAGTAATTTATTGAACGAGAATGAGTGAGGAAAAAAAGGAGAGGTTGAAATGTGTGAGGGTAAGGAAGTGGAGGAAAGGAAGAGGGAAAGGGGAGGAAAGGAGGAGGGAAGGTTGAAAGAAGTTTGAAGAGGGCGTGAGAAGAAAAGTGAGAAGGAAGAGGAAGTAGATAAAGGGAATGAATAAATGATTTGGGTTACGGTAAATGGTATAGAGAAACCGAAGAAAGAGAAAGGAAATGGAGGGAAGAGGAGAGAAAGTGATAAAGAGCAAATGGGGAAGAATGAAGTGATAAAATAATGCAAAAAAGACAGGTGGTGAAAGTATAAGAAGAAAAATGGGAAGGGTTAGTGTAGAAAGGAAGAAAAGAGGAAGATAGGAAGAGGGAAAAAGAGAAATGGAGGAGGAGAAGCGAGGAGTGAAATGTTGAAATAAAAAGAATGAAAATGTAGGTTGGGAAAGTATTAGAAGAAAAAAATGGGAAGGGTTAATGAAGAAGAAAGGAAGAAAAGAGGAAGATAGGAAGAGGGAAAAGAGGAATGGAGGAGGAGAAGCGAGGAGTGAAATATTAAAGGGAATGAAAATGTAGGTTGGGAAAGTTTAAGAAGGAAAATGGGAAAGCTTAATGAAGAAGAAAACGGAGAAAAAGAGGAGGATGAAAAGAGAGAAAAGAGGAAATGAGAGGGAGAATTGAAGAATGAGGTGTTGAAATAAAAGGAATTAGAATGCATGTATAGAGAGATTGAAGGAAACGAATCTAACCCCATGCATGAGGCAACAGGGAGAGAGCGAAACAAGGCAAGCTGGGCGAGGAAGAAAAAAAAAGTAGGTGAGAGGGAAGCGAGGAAAAAGGAGTTAAAAGCAAGCGAAGGGGGACTAGAGGAAACACGTAGAAAGGAAATGAAAGAAAAAAAAATAGTAGGGAGAGTGAGGATATCCAGATGGTTATAAAAAGGGGAGACATGGAGGAGTTTGATAAAGGAAAGAGAAAAGAGAGAAAAAAAATGAGGAACATGAGAGAAAAGAATAATTAAGGTTAAGTGAAGAGTGGGAGAGAGAGGACAGTGATAAAGGAAAGGGAAATAGAAAATAAATAAAAAGTGAGGTATAGAATAAGCAATAGAAGGAGGAGGCACTTGAGAGAATGATGTTAAAATAAGTAATAGAGAAATGAGAACAACAAAACAAAACAGGGAGATATAATAACATGGAGAGAGACGGAAGTGATTAGGGAAAGAGGACGTGATAAAAGAGAGGAGAGAGGTGCATCAAACAGAAAGGATGAAGGAGCACGAGGGAAAATTCATAAGGGTAAGTGAGGAGGTTTAGGGAGAGAAGGGAGAACGGGATAAGATGAAGGGGAGAAAAGGAGGGAGGTAATGCGTGTTGATAGGAGGGAAAATGAGGAGAGTGGGGAGCTGGCGTGAAGTCGATGATGCTTCTAAACTTTTACTTGCTGGAAAAAATAAGGAACGAGAGAGGAAAGGAGTAAGTTGAAGGGGGGAAGGAGGAGGAAGGAACGGCGTGTTAATATGAGGGGAAAGAGGAAAGTAGTGAATGGAAGAGGAGGAGAGGTGGAAAGGATTGTTGATAGGAGGAAAAACAGAAAAATTGGTACGGGGAAGGGAAGGAGGAAAAAACACGTATTGATATGAAGAAAAAGAAGAAAATAGTGAGTGGAAGAGGAAGAGAGGTGGAAAAGAATGTTAGTAGGAGGAAAAACAGAAAAAAATGGTAAGAGGAAGGGAAGAAGGGAAAAAAAACACGTATTGATATGAAGAAAAAGAGGAAGAGAGGTGGAAAAGAATGTTAATAGGAGGAAAAACAGAAAAAAATGGTAAGAGGAAGGGAAGAAGGGAAAAAAACACGTATTGATATGAAGAAAAAGAGGAAGAGAGGTGGAAAGGATTGTTGATAGGAGGAAAAACTGAAAAAAATGGTAAGGGGAAACATTTGAAACATTTGAAACATTTTATTATACTTGTAATTTGTATATACATGAAGGGAAGGAGGGAAGAAACCACGCACTGATAATGAGGGGAAAGAGGAGAGTAGCGAGTGGAAGAGAAGGAGAGGTGGAAAGGCCAGCTGATGAGAGGAAACAGAAAAAAAAGTCGTTTGTGGGAATGGAAGGAAGAACGAAAAGATTCTCGATATAACCCCGAAATTAACCTCTCTTTTGTCCTCTCCTTTATACTGTCTTGGAGCAGTGTTTATTAGGGTTTTTTTCTCATTTTGTGTTCGCCCTTGAGCTGCTTCCTTTGCTATAAAAAAAAAATAAGGGGACAGAGGAAAGTCTTGAGCGGCCGTAAAGTTGATGGCGCTACTAAACTTTACGAAACATCACCGTCCTCGTCACCTAAAGCCTTTGAATACCCCAGTCACCACCCCTTAAACCTCTGACTGCCTTCTGCTGCTGCTGGTTCTGTAAACACGCCAGCCTTGAGCCGCCAAGAGAGACGCAGACAGGACACAACACACTCACTAATTATACTGAACTAGAAACTCAAAGCGATAAGTTCCTCTGTCATGAATGATGTTGTAACGTTTATGAAGCCTCGCTCGTTGCTTATCTGTTTAACCTTTGATGACGCAGTGCTCCTCGTCCTGACCCCACTCAGAAATGACAGATAGACAGACAGAGCACGACGCAAGCTGATTAGGACTATAAATTAAAGGAAAACTCATAATTCTATCAACCCGTCCGCTGCGATTGGAACGAATTTGGCTTTCACTGTTAGCCTGATAACATATACTCCCATGTCTTCCTCTGCCTCTGTGATGGATAGTGGACTGTTTTCCATGTGGTACTGGTATGCATGACTTTACATTTTTCCTCATTAAATTGTAGCAGCCACTCTTTGATCCATTCCTAGAGCTTGGTGATGTCTTCTGGTAGGAAATCCGCAGTCAATGGGTTAAAAAAGGCGTAACTTATATATGACAACCCTATTCGTCCTTACCTTTTGACTGTGTGGCTCTCATTTTAACGCTACTAGAAAAGGCAGAAAGAGAACACAAGAAAAGCTGATAAAGAGAGGCTGAAAATTTAATGGTAAACTTGTATATTGTAAAGAAGAGCCATAACATTCATTGAACATCCCTATTTACTCTGAACTTTTGACTATGTGATTTTCATTTTGACACAAGTAAAAGAAAGAAAGAGTTTTTAACTAAACCTATTAAAGAGAGGCTGAAAAATTGATGGTAAACTCGTATATTGCAAAGAAAAGCCATAACATTCATAGAACATCCCTATTTGCTCTGAACTTTTTATTCTGGGGCTCTCATTTTATTACAACTAAAAGAAAGAAAGAGCCTTTTACGAAACCTGTTAAAGAGAGGCTGAAAAATTGATGGTAAACTCGTATATTGCAAAGAAAAGTCGTAACATTCATAAAACATCCCTATGCTTCTTTACCTTTTGCTTCTGGAGTTCTCATTTTGACACAACTAAAAGAAAGAAACAGACCCTAACGAAAACTGTTGAAGAGAGGCTGAAAAATTTATGGTGAACTCTTTTGTATTGCGAAGAAGATTCGTAACATCCATAAAACATCCCTATTCTGCCTTTCCTTTTAACTCTGTGGGTCTCATTTTAATATCACTTAAGGAGAGAAATAAACCACAACGGAAACTGATAAAAGACATGCTCAGAAATATAGGAAAACTTATAACGCTAAAAAGGACGTAACGTGTATAAAAACTTCAATCATTACCCTTAACTTTTAACTTTCCGGTCCTCGTTTTGACACCACTAAAAAGGGAAAGCAGGCACAGCAACGCACTGATGAAAATACGCCCATTAAGGACAAGCTCCTGCCGAGAGAACGACGCCGTAACTTTTAGAAAACACTCCCTCAATTACAAGAGTGGTGGTGGTGGTGAGGGTGTTTGCGAGCAAGTGGAAATCAGATTAACCGCAAATGAAAAATTGGATTAATTAGTCAGAATGAGAACGAGGAAAAAAGGAAACCCGAAAAAAAGGGAAAAACGGAAGAATTCTGTTTTAATTCATTCAAATCAATTTATTAAAATGAAGAACTAGAAAATTTCCTTTGCATATTTCAGAGAGAGAGAGAGAGAGAGAGAGAGAGAGAGAGAGAGAGAGAGAGAGAGAGAGAGAGAGAGAGAGAGCAAGGGGAAAGACAGGAACAGTGAATGCTGGCTGGATTAGCATAATTTTGTGTGTGTGTGTGTGTGTGTGTGTGTGAGAGAGAGAGAGAGTAAGTGTATGTGTATGTGTGCGTGCGTGTGTTTGACGGGGAGGAAGACTAATGTGGCGTCTTGGGAAGGATTTGTTGCACGAGGATTTGTCAAAGGCTGTAATATGGGTGTGGGATGGGGTGATGTATGTGCCAGTAATTCTCTCTCTCTCTCACAGTCAGTAAGGGAGTAAGGTCAGGGGAGGATTTTAACCAGTATTGATCCTACGGGGGAGGAGGAGGAGGAGGAGGTGTGTATGTGTGTGCGTATTTACTCCTACCCTACTGACACACACACACACACACACACACACACACACACACACACAGGCATGCAAAAATGCAGCTATACACGCATGGCGCTACCACCCACACCTTCACCATGATTTTCAACTCCCTTCCTCCTCCTCTCTTTCTTTTTCCTTCGTTCTTTCTCATTTTCTTTCTTCTTTTTATTATCTTTTTTTTTCTATATATTTTCTTTCTCTATCTTTTTCTTTCTCTATATCTTTTTTTCTTTTTTCTTTATGTATCTTTTTCTTTCTTTCCTACTTTCCTTATTTTCTTTTTTCCTTTTCTCTGTCTATATATTCTTTCCCTTTCTTACTTTTTTTTTCTTTCTCTCTTTCTTTCTTTCTTTCTTTCAATCTTTTCTGTATTTCCCTTTTACCTACAGGAAAAACAACAAGAACATCAACAACAACAACAACAACAACAATAATAATAATAATAATAATAATAATAATAATAATAATAATAATAATAATAATAATAATAATAATAATAATAACAACCCCAGCAACATAAACAACAACAACAATCCTAACAGCGGCAACACAGGTGAGAGAGAGAGAGGGAGAGAGAGAGAGACCTAATTAGCATTCCTTGATGGCGTAGCAAGTGACCTGGACTCCACCTGTGATGTCTTTACCTGCGAGTCACCTGCTGCTGCCCGGCCTCACCCTCACCTGATA